>NC_067473.1:13328507-13629935 GCF_947179515.1 Apodemus sylvaticus | reverse complement strand
TTTCATTCTGAGTAAACTTTTGAATCATTTCAAGTTCATTGCCTGCACATGTCCTTTATATACTTGGTTCATCTGTAGATTCATACATTGCTTAAAACCCTTAGAATCTGTAATGCCTCACATAGAAAAACGTTTTAAGAGAATCAACTGGGAATTTTAAAACATTTTCGTAAGGACAGCAATAAGTTAGAGCTTAGCTGTATTGCTCAATGTATGGCTGCAAACTTTACAGTCAGCCCTGCCCGATTGTATCCTAGTTGTCAAGACATCTAATAAAATTAAGTAAAAATAACAGCCTAGCAAACAAATGAAACATTATTAAAAGTAATTATCTGTTATCTATTGCTTGTCGTGAAATTGAGTCAAGGAAATTGAAAAGATAGAATAGATTGGATATTAATGAAGTGGTTCTGGATCCTAAATAAACATGATTCATTCTGTACAATATTACTATAAAAGTCATGAATGCTCAAAGAAAAATACACTGTCCCTCTCTGCGAAGATTTGTATATTATCTTAAATATTCATGAGTCGTATCAATTTAGGTTATCTATGTGAATATAAATTTCCACATAACTGGCCAATTGGTGTTCGCAGGATCATGCTTTTGAATATGAATTCTTCACCATCTCGGATGCACTATGGATCTGACCCAGCTCATGAATATTCACACACACACACACACACACACACACACACACACACATTCACTGATCTTTCTGCAAGTAATCACATCCATAAAGATGAAAATCTCATTATAATGAGAGCCGCCTCAGGATGCTGGTCCCGGAGTGTCTTTATAATTCCTTTGTGCTCGTTGTGTATTTTAAAAAAGAAAACAAAAGAGAAATTTGAAGAATAAACAAACATACTCTGTAATTTTCTTTTATTTTTTACAGGTCCACGTGTCTTTTATATTTGGGGTTCTTTTATTGAACATAGGTTTTTTTATATAATAGATTTTCATACAATATATTTTTATTATCATTTTACCTTCCTCTACTCCTCTCAGTTCTTCCCCACATGGCATCTGGATCCACCCCCTAATCTCTTTCTCCTTAGAAAACAAACATGTGTCTAAGATAATAAGAAAATATAATAAGGTAAAACAAAACCAAACAAGTCGGACAGAACAAAACAAACAAACAAAAAAGAGCCCAAGAAAAGGCAAATGCTCTTTTTCATCTTAAGTTCGTAAAACCTGTACATTGTTTAATCATGGTTGCATTTGGTGTATCCTGTAGTTATAGAAATGAAGAGAAGTAGAGATTTATAGAAATTATAAAATACTTTGAGGTGAATGAATTGATGGCATAGAGTATTAAACCTGGTGGAGCATAGCTAAGTCAGTGATTACAGGAAGCTTCATTGCTATAAATGTGAATGCTCCAATGAGTTAAGAGCCCGCAGCAATTAAAATCACTTTAATCTTGAGAACACATGTAATTAAAGACGTGTCTTCCAGTTTGGGCTTACGTAGTGATTCTCATATATGTATTGACACCAGCCTCATTCTTCTGATCTGCTGGCACATGTTTTTGATAAGGACACATAAGAATTTTCTACACCACTGTATGCAAGGAGAAACTAGATTCTTTCCACCTTCCTTTCTTTTCTCTTTTTTTCTTAATAGGCTCTTATATATAGGCCAAGGAGGATTTTGAACTCTTTAGGCTCTTCTCAGATCCACCTCCCAAATTCTAGGCCTATAACTATGCACCAGCAAATAGATTCTACAGTGTGGAGAATGAAGACAAGGCCCTTGAATGTGCCAGGAAGGCGCTGACATATTCCCAGACTCCCAATGAAACTTTCACCATGCTAAACTTAGGATGTAATGATCATGGAAGCACATTATTTAAATATGATTTTGAATCATGTTCTACCTAGAATTTTCATTTTGCATACTTCTCCAAACTAGTAAATGGCGCGTGTTTGGAGCACCTCCCTGAGTCCATCATTTATTATAATCTGGTATCAGAGTTAATAACATGAGTCATATCTGCATGCTTTAGTTATTACCTGAATGAAGAGGAAAAGTAGAAATTATTGCTCTGAAAGGTATTTATGAATCATTGACTGACTAGTTCCAATTTTCTAACATTGATATTACCACATTTCCCCATGACTTCTATCAAATTCTTTTTGATATTATGTAAGCACAGCTGATCAATGATAATTGTATTTTGTTTTGTTTTGTTTTGTTTTTTAAATCTGGTACCAGGGTAAATTATATGAATATACCACAGAGAATCAGTAGCATTTAAGTGTTGCTCTGCTCAAGCACTGTGGTAGGCTCCCTCTGAGAACACCAAGAGATATAAACCAGCGTGCTTCTCTTTACATCTCTAGGGAACTCTTGGTCCTTTGTGCCTGGGTGTAATTTTATAGCAAAATTGTTTAACAAGTCTGAAGTCACTTTTTCTTATCATAGCTTCAGGCATTACACTAACACCTAGTAGTTAGCATGGGTATGAGATACTGTTGAACATTCTGCAGTACACAAGAAATCAAAGCTATCATTCTAAAATTTCCATCAGACTGCCATCATATGAAATTTAAAACCTACTCCTAGGCTTAAAGCCTTTGAATTTCTAGTAAATTATAGTATTTTATCACAGACAATAATAACATGTAACATAAATTTAGAAAAAATATAACTTTGAATAATTTTTTTATTTTTCTTGTTTTTGTTAGCAACCATAGTGTTAAACGAACTCAACTGGACAAGTGCCTTAGATGAGGTTTTCAAAAGAAATCGAGATGAAGACCCTACGTTGCTGTGGCAAGTGTTTGGCAGTGCCACTGGCCTGGCCCGGTATTATCCAGGTAAGTGTTTGGTGATATGGGGGAAAGTTGGGGCACCAGCAGAAGTCGTTTCTGTTAATAGTCCTTTGTGTTGTAGGAAGATGTTGATGCTGTAGTAATCTTATTGGTCATAGTGGATGTCCCACATATCCCAGTACACACGGGTCACACTAATTTGACCCAGTAGGTTAAATAATACCTAACAAGATTAGCATTAACTTACAATAATAGTGCAACTTCCTCCATGAAGAAATTTTATAAAGTATAATAAAACACTTCTAAAACTTAGACAGACAGATAGATAGAAAGAAAGAAAGAAAGAAAGAAAGAAAGAAAGAAAGAAAGAAAGAAAGAAAGAAAAGAAAAGAAAAGAAAGAAAGTCAGGAAAGAGATTAATGAGTTTAATTAGTTTGCTGCAGGGAATAGGGGGAGTGGGCATGGGTAGGATCCAGTCAAATCCCTAGTATACAGGTTTGAAAATGCAAGATAAATCAATAAAATTGTTATTAAGAAAAAGAATGTAACATTGTACTAACTTGATCATAATTCTTTTAAACTGAAGTACCTAAGAAGTAATGAGGAACGGTCCTTGCAACCTTGTCAGTGCTATCATGAGCGAAGACACTTGGCATAAATCTGAGAAAGTAGTTATACAGAAAGCCTGAAAAAAATTATGATTTCTGTCCATGTGTACAACCATTACAATAATAGATAGACTTTAAGAAATGTTTAAAATGGTTTCTCTCAACAATCAAGTCTACAGTTGAAGTTTAGGTTTCAAAAGTTCTAGTGTTTTTCCTTTAACTAAGGAGTGTACATTGGTTAAAATGAGAGTTCTAGGAAATAACACATCTTTCTTTTGCCGTAAGAAGTTGCACACAATTCTTTGGTCATCGCAGTTATGAGATATACTCAGTGTACATAGATATATTTTATAAATTTAAATAAATGTTTTTCCAATACTCTATTTCTATAAAGGACTGTAAGAGAGACAAACAGTTCTTACAACACAAAACAAAATTAATCATTGAGCCCCTATGAAAGACGTAAGTGATTAAACGTTGACTGGTGTGTGGATGTTTTCCGTAGTTCACCACATTCTTACAAATGCAACAGGGATCCTTTCTCTCAAAGGACTGAAAAGATCACCTACCTTTCAGTAAACACGGTAGAACCTCAGAGTTTGTGTTTTGGATTTGTTGTTTTGTTTTACTATTTCGGTTTACTAAATGTGCTTAACAACTGAATTTGTCATAGTGAAACACCAGAGAAAATTAAGTGAAGTAAAATTTCAATTTTCCCTTGCTTTGTGTGGTAATAGAAACAAATTTAAGTGTTCAGGTACCATGAACAGGTGAAGTCTTTATAACCTCTATGTGATTGCAGATGGAAGATTGGTAACAATGATAATTAATTTTTTTCCCAGAGATCTGATAGATTGGCAAAATGACAAGTTTAAATTACTAGAAAGGAATCCCAATAATACCTCATGAGTCAAGATTACCATCAAGTTACAGTAATAGCATTATTTCCTCCATGAAGAAATTTTATAAAGTGTAATAAAACACTTCTAAAACTCATGCTATGTTTTAAGTGTTAAATATTTTGTGTAAGGAGACTGAACTGAAGGGAAAAGGCAACAGCATATATGTACATAAAAATCCTGATATGGTAAGCTTTAAACAAATCTTCCAAAATGTTGTCACATTCAATTTAAAAAATATGGAAACCAAATACATAACAACCCTCTCCAAGAAACCAACAAATAAGTTATCTTTAACTAATAACCCCATGCACATTTTAAATCTTATAAAACTACCTCATCTAAATTCTCACAAATGAACAGTTGAGAGACAGGATGAAAGGAGTCAATGATTAAAAATTAGAACATTTTTGAGATAGCAAAGGACCATGGCCAGAGACAGGAATAGTGCAGAGAAAGACAAATGCTTCTCATTATTAAAGGTAACATTTTCTTATTTTTCATACTAATCACATTTTCAAGTGTGCTGACATCTGTTCACAATACCTTGGCAAAGACCTTTACATTTTTAATTTAGGCAAATCCTGGAGATCCTCTTGGAACACTAGCTCTGGAATCCAGGCTGAGCCCAAACATAGAACATCATTTTTCAGTAGGGTTTGGCAGACAAACTGGCTCAACAGAAGACTGTCCTGAGGAATTACGGGACCTATTGGAAAGATTCTTAAAATGGGCTACGTGGAGTACCTACTTTATATGCAGTTTCTTTTCTAGTGATTTCAGTGCTGGGTTGGTCTTTATGAGGGTAACTATGTAGTAGCACCAGATTCCTTAACAGAAAGGTAAGATAGGGTCATCAATATGAATTAACTTGTTATAAATGACTTGACAGATTATACTTCTATTATCATACTCACAGAGAGGTTTATCTTTACCTTTAAGTTCCATTTGCTAATGAACGGAAACAGAGATGTCACTACTTCATGTTACGTGTATGTGTAGCATATGCGTGTGTGCACATGCATTTCCCCTTGCATACTTGTCTAGAAGCCTGAAGTCAACATTGGATGGCTTCTTCTGCCACTATTCCACCTTGGTTTTTGAGACCGAATCTGTCAGGAAACTTTCTGCTTACCATTTAGACTAGATTGGTTAGCCGGCGAGCCCCTCAGTCAGCCTGGTTCCATCCTCTGCCCCCTCCTCATTTCATGCCTGTAGTTATGAGCCTGGGGATCCAAACCCTGGACCTCATGCTTGTACAATAAACACTTTGCCCACAGCACCATCTTTCCAGACACAAAATATCTTCACTAGATTCTCCTACTTGAAGTTATTCTTCCTGTTGGAACAGCAGTCAATTGAGCTTTGTGAGTCCTGCTCCACAAATAACCTAAGTACTTCTAAATATGACCCCGAGATGTTATCATGGGTTCACTGAGATAAACCACAACTAAAAGTACTTCAAACTACAAAACATTATGGGAGCAGAGAGATGGCTCAGTGGTTAAGAACATGAGCTGATTCATCATTGGGCCTGGATTCAATTCAAAAGCCACATTTGATGCTTCTTCTGACCTGCATGGGTTGCAGGTATGCAGTCAAAGTACCCACACACATTAAAAAGAGAAAGAAAAAGTGTCAGTACAAAAGAGCAGACATTGCCACAGTAGTGTGTTTCCACTGTTCACAGCATTCACTTGACCTAAGATGTTAAGGAGAGTAATTAAAGTTATAGTCAGTTGATAAAGAAGCAACATAAAAAATGGGGAAGGAAACCTAAACATGACTGAGTCATGACATCAGACAGTCATGCTGCATTGCCTGCTTGATCTATAACTGTTTTTTCATTTCTCTATAGGTTTGCTAGAAATAAAAACCTTCTAGTTAAACGTAAATTTCAGCAGAACAATGAGACCCTGTGACCTAAAATATGCTTTATGCAATGTGTATGATATGCTTTTTCTTTAAAAGTCCTTGTGTTGTTTTGCTGTTTAAACAACTGGTTGTGGATATCCCTTGGTCTGCTGCTGTTTGTGCTTCCAGCTCTTTGTGTCTCCATTTGTAGCACCAGAAAGCCCACAAACACCCATCACGTCACAGTATTATCACGAGGAACAAAATTCACTTCATGTACATATCCAAACAAAGACACTTCCCGTAACTCTAAGCTAAGCTACCTACAATTTATTTTCTCATGGGAACTCTTGTCATGGAGTTAAAAAATTAAATTATTTTTCAGAAATTTAAATCTTGTGAATCACAAAAAAAATTTTTTAAATACTTTTTTTCACTATTTAAATGCTATTTAAAATAGGGCCACCCACATTGGTATATAGCAAACAACTGTGTTCTAAAACCAGGTAGTCAGTAACTATGCATCACCTCCCACATTGGATGAGGTAATGCTTTCAGAAACCATTGCTGACCTCAGCACTCAAATTAGGGGAACCATGGTACTTAAATTATAGGAAATGCATTAATATTCTTAGCATCTTACCCAGATGTTGGAGAAAGTTTTGCTTCTCTGACTTACTTGACATCAAGTAATTACTCTATGCAGTGATGACTCTGAAAAGTAGTTTGCTAATTTGTTGCTTAACTTCAGTATCTGTCCTTAGGTTACACAGCCTGCTCGCACCCCTGCCAGATGAGTACAAAATAAACTGTACAACCCAATCCCTTGTGTCCTTCTCTGCTTCCTTTCCTTTGCCACCCCTGTTCTTCAGCCCTTTCCATCTTCTTCCATTTTGAAGATAGGATAGGTAGATTTTTATAAAAGTTATCCTGGGAGGAGGAGGTTTTAGTTGCTATTAAAATCATCTTTTTCTTTTTCTATGTCACACCATAAGTTACCCTTTTCCTCACAAAGAACTGGAAACCTTTGAGCAAGATGACTTCCAACATCATCTCTAGCTGTGTCCAGATGGTAACTTCTGCCCTGTCCATGGTCTTTGCCTGACAAGATACTTTGACCCAATTCTGCTGCTTAACTACCCACAATTCCCCTGTTTAACTACCCACAACTTGCATAGATGAGGCTGGAATGCAAAGGTGTCTCAGAGTAGTACAGGACACAGTACTGGCTCCTAGTCTTGGGAGACTAGAGTACAGCAAATGATAGACAGCCTGGTCAACAGCTATTCCATAGCTAAGCAAGAAGAATATATGCTACTGTTTTATAGCTTGGTTGAGTACTGATAGTGAATGGCTATTGCAATGTGGACTTCAATAAATACTAGCAAGAATCCTTCATGTTATCAAAAAGAAATGATAAAGCTTTAGGTGTTGAATATGGTAACACCTTTATACAACCCTTATATAATATGAACATATGGCAGAGCATTATCCTTAATACCCATAAGCAGATGTAATTATAATGCTCAATTTAAAAGGAAAGTGAAAATCGTGAACCAAACCAACAACAGAAAATGGCTGGAGCTTATACCAGTTATATTCTTATTGAACACATGTTTATTAGAAAATGTTTCATTTCTAAATTCTTTCCATTGTACTCCATGATCTACATAAATTAAGTTTAAGCTGTTGAAATTGCTCTCATAAACTAAAACTCCATGAATTCTTAAGCATTTTAAAAATAATTGTTGGGACAAACTATTTATTTCACCTGCTACTGTCTCCTGGAATTGTAACAATTACAGCAGTAAATTAAGATTATAATTAGGAATCAATGTCTCATTGAAATGTCAAAGTAGAGAGCACTTATCCTTTTCAGATAATTGCTTTCTGTACAAAGGAAAAATATCAGAAAAAAGTAGACTCTATCTCATGTGACATTTACCACCTGTCTTTCTGAACACTTTGTCCGACCCGCCTGTTTGTTCATTTCAAATGACAAGATTAAAAAAAATATATATATGGCGCAATATCCCTGCTTGAATGTTAAGCTCCTAAGGCACATTTGCTTGGTGTGAGTGCTGAACTGTTGCTAGAATAAACTGTAGCAGACCCTGGGTACTCCTTTCTTTCCCATATGAATAGTCAATTTCTTATATATTATCAGTTACATTTTGAAATATAACTTGAGAATACTTTACACCTCAAATGGAATATGATAACATTTGAAGAATTTTGTCTTTAGTGTAGCTGCTGAAGGGTCCTTTGATAGATTTCTAAAAATGGAGTGATACCAGAGCTTCAGTTTGTAATTTCCAGAAGTGCAGCTGCTGATGGCCCATTATTTTCAGTGATGCCTAAATTTTGTCTATGTACCTACCTATCCATGTATCTATCTGTGTTTCTATCTGCATATCTATTTATGTGTCTGTGTTTCTGTCTGTCTGTCTGTCTATCTATCTATCTATCTATCTATCTATCTATCTATCTATCTATCATCTATCTATCTATCATCTATCTATCTATCATCTATCTATCTATCTATCATCTATCTATCTATCTATCCATCGATCTATCTATCATCTATCTATCCATCGATCTATCTATCTTGCATAGAGTTTTGGGTATAAGCACATGGTTTAGCTATGAATATATCTATCATCTATTCACCACTATATAAACTCATTTTAAATAAGGTTACTACATTTTCACAATTATTATTAAAATTAAGTGTGTGTCCATTGGAATTATTTGGAATGCCAATTAAAAGAAATTCAGACATTTAATTTGAACATTAGGGAAGTTTGTTTGTGCCACATCTCAAATGTTAATACTAAGCTTGAGCTGGTGAGTAACCACCACAGAGGGGTCTTCTCCCTCTGCCCCACATCTGTCCCATGAATGTGACTCCTTTGTAACGGCCAGCCAATGCTGACTTGTGCTTATCTGAATATACAGAACAATGTAGTTGCCTTTTTTTTTTTTTTTGAGAACTCAGAAACAACACAAAGTATTTCTTCTTGTATGACACTGAACATAATTTAGCTTCCTTATGGTCACAGTCTCCTTGTCTGTGGACATGTTCTCAGCTAAAAGGCCAGACCCATGCTAAGGAAGGACACAGGAACACTGCAGGTGAAGGGTCTGTCCTGGCTGCCCACTGTGCACATCTGTGCTGGTGGCAAATTGTTTCTACCTCGATGAAATCCAATCTAATTAATACATCAGAAGCCATGCATCTCCACATGTAGATCACGGTGCACATCATTAAGTGATTAAGCAGCAAATAAATTAAGCTGACGGCAGTAATAGATTTCCTATGAAAGCTGAGAAAAGAAGTAATTAGGACTAACATCATCAGAGAGGCTTATGAACTATAGATTAAAAATCAATTCAGTGCAAAAAATAAAAATGGGTAAAGGCTTTCTGGAGAGAAAAAAAAAGGTATCACATAAGAATACACAGCGAGGAACATGCACTAGTGTGCATTGGTGAGTCTACTGGACTGTTCCAAGACAGGAGTCTTATTAAGTCAGTGACTGCCAATGGCTGCATAGGAGGCCTTGAAGGTCACAATGATTGATGAGTAGACATAACAGTATAGATAGTCTGGGTATTGGTTTACTGTGTGCTATTAGACAGAGGAGGTCTACGGTATCATCCTCCGATTGCATTGCTAGGAAATGACAAAATGTGAACATTTAAAGACTTGAACAATAGACCAAATAGTAATTGAAAAGAGACTTCTTGAATACAAAAGATGGAGACATCAAAGAGTTAATTTAAAAATATTAATGACTGGCCTAAATGTGTCTGGTGACCATAGATGTTCATTCGGGTAGAACTTGGAATGTAGAAGCTTTTAGTAAAAGTTGTTTCAGTGGTATTTTTATTTGGAGAGCAAAATGATGGGTTACGTTCCAATCAGCAATGTTTGAAGTATAAAAGTTGGAAAGAAGGAAATAGCTTGATATAGAGCTGAGCATGGGTGTATATTTTGAATTCTGTGCATTACTTTGCCACGTACTGCCGTCAGTTGTGATTTGTGGTTGTGGTTGTCAGTTGTGGTGTGGAATATACATTGTATACATGTGTGAAGTGAGGGAGTACTGTTTGGAGGACTTTAAATAGCCCCGTGTTTCTCTAGTTTCATAATTACATCTCTTATCTTACAGTCACTTCCTGCAGCTCATGGGGCTGTTTTGGATAGCTGCTAAACTAAGTTTCTGGCCACAGCTGAACTGACTAAAGGATTTTCTCATAGTTCATGGGAGTATATGTTTAAGTAGAAGATTCAATAAAAATTAGCTAAGTAGATGCTAATTTTAAAAATGGGAGTTGTTTGTAATTCAACTAAGGGAAATAACCATATTTATAAAACTCACCAGTGTAAATTGCTAATATATTTTTAGTATATTTCAGCTCTTTCAACTTCTGAAATCTCTCTCATTCTGCTCCCTTTTCTTTTATGTATTTTTAAATCTCCACACCTTATGCCTTCTGTTTTTAGATATGTGCAACCGTCTTTGATGTGATGTTCATTTTGTGCTAGGTGCATTTGATTAAATAATTTGGAAGCATTTTGTCTACAATATTAGAGATCCTATGCACTTTTGAGTTCCAGGAGTGAAAAATTCTAGAGTTTCATCATCATGATCAACTTCCAAGGGCTTTTTCCTTGACTCATGAAATGTGAAACTTTTTCTTGTAGAACTGCAATTTTGTTGTGCTTAGAATTTTATCAGATCTTAATAAAATGGGGACATTTTCATTGTCAGAGCTAGAATTTTTCCTATGGGTGAAACATATCAGCATTATTTTCCAGTAAATCTTCCCTTCCTATACTTTATAAAACTTACTGTGCCTTTGCTGTTCTCAAGCTGCCTAATCGATTAAATATGCATGAGAATTTTTTTTATTGAATCTTCTACTAAAACATATCCCTGGCCACTATTAAGTATGAGTACTCCTGACAGCAAAATCTCTATATTCTATCTGAAGATGTTCCATGTGGCACACTATATATACAATTAGTTTTACAAATTTTAGTTTTAATCCTTATCCATAGAGCTGTGTCTCTAATGTTTGTATAATTGAGCCAAAAGAAAGAATAGTATAGTGGCGACAACAGAGTCCTTCTCTTGATAATCCAGCGTCATTTGCTGATCAAATCTCATTGTTCAGAATACAAATGTAAATTTAAAAACATTTCTAGTGGGCAGATGAGATAATTCAGCAGGTGAAGTGGCTCACTGTGTAAGAGCGGTCATGCCAGTTTAAATCCTAGAACACAGGTAACAATGGAAGGAAAGAGCCTACTCCACAAAGTTTTCTCCTGGCCTCCACATCAGTGATGGGGAAGTTGTACACAACCACACACACACACACACACACACACACACACACACACATCACACATACCACCTCCAACAACAACAATAGTAATAACCAAAAACAGTAATAAATTAAAATTTTCTACAAGGTTGCTATCTAAAGGCTAGCCAACTGAATTAAAGCTGATAATATAAATCGCTTATTTATGAAGGAAAGATCCTAAAAGGAAATCATCTTTCTAATAGCCCTTGGGTAGAAAAGAAGCCGACAAACTTGCAATCAATTTAAAGACAGAGAGTGCTGAAATAACATGAGTAGAAAGTGATTTGTGCAAATCAGGTGATAAGTTCTAAATGACAAAGCACACGTGACAGGGTTCGCCCAGGGCCATTTGCCTGTCTGTGCCACGCAGACTATCCAAAGACTGCCACAGCCTCCATGCCCAGTTTCCACCCTCAATAGAAACCATAAACTAGTTTATATTATAAGCTGATATAAGCTATAAATTAGTTTATAACTATCAGTAGCTTCTTCCTTCTTTAACTTAGCATTTATTCCATAAATCTCTCTTTCTATATCTCTGTGTTTGTGTATAAAGCTCTTCTGGTCATGAGCTTGTTTTCTACCACTGAAAATGAAATGCAAATACAATGGGTTTTTCCTACACCAGTCTTTCTTTCTATCCCTTGGAGAGCTTTGATTCATGTATATTAAAACTGCTCCACAATTTTATTTCCTTCAGAAATTACTTGGGATACACTATTTATCTAAACACTGGAATACACATAGCCATGCTTGGAGGCAGGTCACGATGTACTTTTGTGCTCCATAGATATATGTGCATTATTTTAGTCCCTTGGAATTGAAAGGAAGTATCATAGTAGAATTTCAAGAAGTACATAGTATCTTTAGTGGTCAAGCACCTTATCAGGACTTTCTTCCCATGTTCCAAATGCATGCACCTCCTTTCCATAGACAATGCAGCATCCCAGTAAGTTTACTCATACAGCTGATAATCAGAGCTGTCTGGACTGCGTTGCAACTCTCTCCCCATGGAATAAGACTTTCATTAGTTTGACTGTTCACCATGTATTATAATTCTAGTTATGTTCTCTGCCTTAATCATTTCAGTCCAATGTAATACACGGTTGCTGACTCTGTAAATAACTGCAGTAAGACTCCAGTGTGGAAAAACAGAATGATAAATACAAACCATCTACTGATCTGAATATTTAATTCATTCCATCAGTGGAGAAATTCAGATATCTCCTAACTTGAATAAAGAATGTTTCCTAATTAGCTTGTCTCAGTGCTCTTATTGTGTATGGCTACAAAATTATCTCAAATGTTACAATATCAGGCATGGTTTGCCTAAAAGAGTAATTGAGACACAGCAGTCTTCATATCCTTTTTTTTTTTTCTGGTGTAAGTCTAGAACCCAAAGTTGCATTGGTGTACGGAGTTTTTCTGTAATATTTTTTAGTACAATGAATAGCACTGTCAATGCCAAGTTGCTGGATTTTCCAGTTCTTTTATTCCAATGAATTCTTTGTATAATTTAAATTTGTTTGAGACAGAGTTTTACTCTGCAGTCCCAGCTAGCCTGTGAAGTCCAAAGTGGTCTCGAATTTCCAGGTCTGCCTACCTCTGTTCCTCAAGTGCCGAGACTAAAGGCCCATTTGAAGATTTTGCTCACTGTACAAAATTTGCTATTATAATAAGAGTATGCAGGCAACCATACTTAGTGGTACACACGCACATGCACACACACTCATCAGCAAAAAGAGAAAGGTAAATGAGTAATGGGAAATTAATAAAAGGACTAAGCTTTATTATAGACATATATGAACCTGTCAAAGAATAAAGGATAAGAAAAACAAGACTTTTCTAATCTCTCAATTGTCTGTCTACTCCTGTGGCAGTGGTTGCTAGCTGCTTACAAAATTCTGTCATCCAGATGTAAGTATTCTTTTGCAAATGATGACTTGACTGAGGACTTAATTTTTTAAAGTCCCTCTGCATCTGTGGTACCCAGAGGCAGGGCCCCATGAATGAAAGAAGTCTGTTACTTCAAGACTCACCTCACACTGCAATGACTTGGTTGTGCCTCATCCTCACTTTTTTCTAGTCCCATGTCCATTGCCTTGAGACCCTGGGACTGAAAGACTGTCAGAAACAATAACTGACTGTCCTAGGTCTTGCATAATGGCTTAGAGCATTTTTAGAATTTATCTATTTATCTACTATCTACTATCTATCTATCTATCTATCTATCTATCTATCCATCTATATCTGCATTGTTGTTTGTTTTGAGACCATTCTCACTACAGAGCCCTGACTGGCCTGGAAAGCACTATACAAAAATCAACCTCAAACACATGGCAGTCTTCTATTCTATGCCTCTGCTAGGCACATGCTGGGATCCCAGGCGTGTGCCACCATGTTCCCCCTTGAAGTAGAATTTATGATGCACATGAGTAGTGATGCCTAAACTGAGAACCTTAGATGACAAATAGCATTACCATGATAAGACATGGATATTTGAAATCATACCTTGAGGCATTTCCTGTTAGTAAAACTCATACAGATTAGTCTTCCTATCTTTTTGTCTTTTTCCCAGGAAAAATAAAAATCTGAAGAGGGCAGCCATTTTCCTTTCTAAATCCTATGATACTTCAGTCTGAGTAGATTTATCCACACTCACTTAAGAAGATGAACCTTCCCTACCCCCATGCTCATGCTGGAGCTGTGGTGCAGACTAGGAGCTGTGGAGATTCTCTTCTGGAATAGAACTCTGGATAGTAGTATGGATTCTATTCTGCATAGTAACTGGAAGTTCTGTTAGGTATCTGAGACAAGTTGAGTCAATTAATTTTCTTTAAAAAATAGCTGGAGTTTATTGTGTGATGTAGCATGTGTCTAATATTCTGGCTGAGGCAAGCTGTGTATTGGTGGCATTTCGTCTACCAGAAAATACCTGTAGTGACTATTAAGACATTTTTGACTCTATAAAATATACTGTTTTAATTTTAGTAAGATTAACAACGTGAGGACCCCAGAGTCAAAAACAAAACAAAACAAAACACCAAAACCTTTGAATATAATCAAGTGGAAGTGCAATTAACTGTCACTTGAAATGATGTTTCTATCAAGAGACATAGTTCTCAACAAATGAAATGAAAAATGGACACTTTTTATCTTTAGGCAACATTCATGAAAAAAGGGCATCCAAATCTGCATGCCTCCTTACGGTTGTGTCGACAGCACATGATGCTTATGTTCGGAGTTCATGTACAGGTACTACTCCCTGACTAAGGGCTTGGAGAGCTGCTGTGCTACACTCTACATATCCTGTAAAGTAGAATAATACTGCAGTGGATTTAGTAGAAGACACAACCACAGCTCATTTTCTTTTGGTCTGGGGAAATATCCCCATAAATGATCATTATCGCTGTCAATGAAATGATCCATTTAGAAACAAATTTACTATTCTGTGCTGTTTCTAAAACTCTCTCTTCAGCCATTCTTTTAAGTCTTAATGGAATGCCAAAGGTACATTTAAAATAAAAAATGTTTCCCCTTTTTCTGTGATTTGAGAAGCTCTGATTTTTTTTTCAGAAGTACAGTTTGACTGTGAATGCTTAGGAAACAGTATTTGAGGGAACTGCAGAGCACAGTAATTTTTTCTTTGCTATTTTATATTCCACAATTTTGAGCTTGGATAAATAGCATACCACTTAAATACCATGATGAGATTTTTATATGCTAAGTAGTACTATCACAGAATTTATATTGTTTAATTTAATCATAATATAAATACTCTAATTTTGTATAACTGTGTCTTACTTCAAGAAAACTTATATATTAACAGTTTTAAATATAAGCCTTCTAATTTAGCAATGTTAATAAAATTTAATGTTCTTGTCCTCAATGTAAATTATAGCATTTTAATTTTCTTGTGTCTTCAAAGAAATGTATAAATTTTATGGAGCATGGTAATTCCTATTAGTAGATTTTATTTTGCAATCTTAGTGAAAGCAAAGGTTTCCTACTAGTTTCTCTATAAAGAATGAAGAACATGACTCAGGGAGGGATTATTTTGACCAGGGAAATTTTATTGTTAAGAAATATTTATTCACTATAACTTGGGAGATGTCTCAGAGAGGAAGACCACTTGCTATACAACCCTAAGAGCCTGAGTTCAACCCCCAGCATAAAAACCTGAGTGTAGTTATGAAACAGTTACCCCGGAACTGTGGGAGGCACTGGATTAAAAGGCTTGCTGGCTCTCAGTAAACACTGCTCCAAAGTAGACTCAGTGTACTACTGTGACCTACAGAAGTTCAAAGATGTGTACATACACACACATTTGAGTTTTCACTACCAATCTATGCCACAAATCGACAAACATCACATGAAAAAAGAAAAAATATGCTTTTAAAAAATCCATTCTGATTCAGTGAGTTATCGGAGTACCAGAGTCATTGCTGAGAATTAAGAAATAAGAAACCTAAGGCTAAGGACATGGCTTGGGAGGAGAAGGTTAAAACATCTGCGAACATGAAGGCTGACCAGGATGCAGAACCCTAGGCTTCATGTTAACATTTGTGGATGTGTTGGCTCAGAAGGTGGAGACCAGTGTCCTCACGATGAGTAGTTTTATTAGGCTTAAAGATTTCCAAAAGGTACACATGCCATGTATATGATAACATAGTCTCATCTATGAGTTTGGAATAAACTCATAAAGGAGATGTTAATGGCCAAATACTCTGACCTGAGATCTGATCCTCTAGAGACATGGATGTATTATTAAAAGGCAGGTGAAGTCACCAGGAAGCCATTTTGTTGGAATTTGCTAGAAAATGGTTCTTTGGTATTTCCATGTTAACCAGAAGTTGCATTCTATACATAAATAAATAAATAAATAAATATGAATAAATAAATAAATAGATAAATAAATAAATAAAATAAGGGAGGTCCTGGGGATGAGAGCTCATGTCAGTAGGCTATTGCTGTCCACGGGGGGTCTTAGTGGAGCTTCAGAATCTTCCAGAAGGAGAAGAAATAGGGGAAGTATAAAACAGTGGTAGCTATTTTCCAGTTCCACCCATTTGCCTTAGGCAAATTTCATGAATTCATTGTTTTTAATAGCCGATTAGTACTCCACTGTGTAAATGTACCATATTTTCTGTATCCATTCTTCTGTTGAAGGACATCTGGGTTCTTTTCAGCTTCTAGCTATTATAAATAGGGCTGCTATGAGCATAGTAGAGCTAGTGTCCTTATTACATACTGAAAAATTCTCTGGGTATATGCCCAGAAGTGGCATAACGGGATCTTTAGGTGATATCATGCCCAGTTTTCTGAGGAAACACCAGACTGATTTCCAGAGTGCTTGTATCAGCTTGCAATCCCACCAGCAGTGGAGGGGTGTTCCTCTTTCTCCACATCCTTGCCAGTACCTGCTGTCTCCTGAGTTTTTGATCTTAGCCATTCTGACTGCTGTGAGGTGAAATCTCAGGGTTGATTTGATTTGCATTTCCCTGATGACTAAGGATGTTGAACATTTCTTTAGGTGCTTCTCAGGCATTCAATATTCCTCAGGTGAAAATTGTTTAGCTCTGTACCCATTTTTTAATAGGAATATTTGGCTCTCTGGAGTCTAACTTCTTGAGTTCTTTGTATATATTGGATATTATCCCTCTATTGGTAAAGACATTTTCCCACTCTGTTGATTGCCCTTTTGTCCTATTCACAGTGTCCTTTGACTTACAGAAACTTTGTAATTTTATGAGGTCCCATTTGTCAATTCATGATCTTAGAGTATAAGCTATTGGTGTTCTGTTCAGGAACTTTTCCCCTGTGCCCATGTGCTCAAGGCTCTTCCCCAGTTTCGTTTCTATTAGTTTTAGTGTGTCTGGTTTTATGTGGAGGTCTTTGATACACTTGGAGTTGAGATTAGTACAAGGAGATAAGAGTGGATCGATTTACATTCTTCTGCATTCTAGCTGCCATTTGAACCAGCACCATTTGTTGAAACGGCTATCTTTTTTCCACTGGGTGGAAATATCATTGTAAGTGAGGTAACCCAGTCACAAAAGAACACACATGGTATGTACTCACTGACAAGTGGATATTAGCCCAGAAATTTGGAATACCCAAGACACAATTCACATATCAAGTGATGCCCAACAAGAAGGAAGAACAAGCCGGGCGGTGGTGGCGCATGCCTGTAATCCCAGCACTCTGGGAGGCAGAGGCAGTGAATTTCTGAGTTCAAGGCCAGCCTGGTCTACAAGAGTGAGTTCCAGGACAGCCGGGGCTATACAGAAAAACCCTGTCTCGTAAAAAAAAAAAAAAAAAAAAAAAAAAGAAGGAAGAACAAAGTATGGAGACTCTGGTCCTTCTTAGAAGGGGGAACAAAATACCCACAGAAGATACAGAGACAAAGTGTGGAACAGAGACTGAGGGAAAGACCATCCAGAGACTATCCTACCTAGTGATATATCTCATATACATTTACAAAATGCAAACACTATTATCGATGCCTACAAGTACTTGCTGACTGGAGCCGGATATAGCTGTCATCTAGGAGGCTCTGACAGTGCATGGCAAATACAGGGGGGGACACTCTCAGCTAGCCATTGAACTGATCACAGGGTCCCCAATGGGAAAGCTAGAGAAAGGATCCAATGAGCTGAAGGGGTTTGCAGCCCCATAGGAGGAACAACAGTATGAGCCACCTAGTACTCCCAGAGCTCCCAGGGACAAAAACATCAACCAGATAGTACACATGGTGTTACCCATGGCTCCAGACATAAAGGCGGCAGAGGATGGCCTTGTTGAACATCAAAGGGAGGAGAGAACATCAAAGAGAAGAAACTCCTACACTTGATGCAGCAGGGCAGGGAATATCAGGACAGGGAAGCAGGAGGGGGTTTATTGGAACAGGGGGAGGGGAGAATGTTTACGGGACTTTGGGGGGGGGACCAGGAATGGAGAAATCATTTAAAATATAAATAAAGAATATATCTAAAAAAAAAAGAAAGAAAGAAAGCAGTGGTAGATAAGTCTAAAGAGCATGCATGTACCGCAACAGACACCAGATAATGTGTTTATGGACAGAGCACATGAGCTAACCTGGCATACCTTAGGAAATATACCTTTCTCTTTCAGTGTCTTGCATAATCTGTACATGATATATGGAACTGTGATAATTACTAAAAGTATTGAGAATGCTCAGATCATTTTAATCAAACAAACATTGTATTGAAATTTATGTACAATTTCTTTAAATTATTTTATTGAGATGTTAACTGATTGTTGAAAGGGAACTGATATATCAATTCACATACTTATTGCTTAATTCTAAGACTATCACAAGGAAAAGTATGATATTTATATCCTTGACAGTTTGCAAGGATGAAAATTGAACATGTTTTTAAGAAGTAAGTTTAATGGATGTAATATTAGCTATGTCAGTAATTGGTTCTTTGGGGAGAACTATATTTAAACTTACAGTTTATGCAAATGTGATTAGTCATTTCAAATGAATAAGTTATTTCATAATATAGCTAAGCATATAAAATTTCCTCGTCAAGAAGGGCTTCTTCAGTTGTGTGTGTATTTTGACACACTTTAATTGGCCAAATTATCTTAGTTGGATAAGCATGGCTCTTATGAAGAGTCTCCACAATTTTCATGACTTCTCAGTAAAAAGAAAAGGGGGATAGATCCTGGTGCATTTGTCAGAGTCAGGGATTTTTTTTAGTCACATGTATAGACATGCTTGATGTAAGGGACTTCTGTGGCATAAAATTGTCATGCAGTCCACGGGGGTTTACTAGCCTTCATGAGGTCCAGGCTGTGAATGAAAGTAACAAGTTCCAGAGCGTTTTAATCAAAGTAAATGCAGTCATAATTAGAATAAGTATGAATCAATTACCTTTCAAAATCAGAATAACAAGTCAAGAAGGTTTTGTTTTACTTTCTAATTTCAGAAAAATTTAAAGGTTTCAAAACTAATAGATGACTTTCTGTTTGAATTATTTTACATCATTCAAATAAGTTTGCAAAAACCAAATATTTCTTGTTATGTTTTAAAAAATATGCCAGCCTGGTCTACAGAGTGAGTTCCAGGACAGCCAGGGCTACACAGAGAAACCCTGCCTCGAAATTTTATATATATATATATATTACATGTATACTATTTATTTCTATCCCAGCACACTTCTCTTGGCCTCTCCAAGACCTTCAAAACCTCATCCCCTTTGGGTCCTCCTTTACGATTAATGTGCACTTTTTCCATATGTACCATTGGGTCCAATTAAAGATGTCCTTATGTATATGGGTACAGAGGCATCTATATGATCTTGTGCGATCTACCAAGTAAGCTACTATATCTCTAAAGAAAGCCAACTCAACTCATCTTTCCCTAATAACCTTCCACTGGAGCCTCAGGAACCCCTCCCTGCCCCGGGCTAGAATGTTGACTGACTTGATGTCGCACACCTATAGATGTCATGAGGTCCTGTGTGTAGCAGCCTTGTCACTTACAGAAGATGCTACTTGACACCAGCCCTCCCCATTCTCTAGCCCTTACGGTTTGTGCACCACCTCTTCAGTGATGTTCTGTGAGCATTGGCGGGATGTGGTGTGACAAGATAGAGACTTTGGGGCTTAGAACTTTACCATCATTTATTCCCTGTACTTTGGCTAGCTGTGGGTCTCTGTATTGTCAGTCTGCCATAAAAGAAGCTTCTCTAATAAGGAAAGAAGGCTTCACCAAGCCACCAAGGGTCTGTATTGACATGACTTTGACAGAAAGAGATTTAGAGTTAACTTTAATTGTAGATTAGCCTTACATTTAGAATTTTAATCTGTACCTTAATGTAGCTCATTGGAAATGGCAATTGATAAATTATTTCAATAATATTATATATATATATATATTAAGCATGTGACTATGAAGTCTACGATAATGCTACTTTGTGATAGAAGTCCAAGATAAACAATATTTTTATGAGAGAAAATATCACTATTTAGCCTTGGCTAACCTGAAACTTGCTACAGACCAGTCTGGCTTTAAACTCATAGAACCTCTGCCTTCCAAGTGCTGGGGTCAAAGGCGTGAGCCATCAGGCCTGGGGAGAAACATCCCTGCATATTGTCTTGTATATACAGTTTGCATTGAAGGAAAACAGGGTAAGCAAGTAATTGAAAGCACCACTTTTACTGGCGCAACAACAGTTTCTGTCAAAGAAAAGAATCTAAATTAGCTTTAATAATCAAACGCCTGTGTCTGGAACTTGTTTGGAATACAATACAGGGAGAGGACAATGGCTTGTAATGTAAAAAAAAAAAAACAAAATGACATAAAGATGGTATTTTATATTTGAATATTCACGTAGGTATGCGGAATTTGCTATTTTAAGTTGCCTGTTAGTTTTGTGACTAGATCTTCTTGGTAGGGGTGGTGGTGATTCTCATGCCAAGGCATGCACAGGGAAGTCAGAGAACAGCTCTCAAGAGCCAATTTTCTCATCCCACCAGCTGTCTTCTAGAGATGGAATTTGACTTTTTAGTCTTAATCTGAGCACCTGAACCCACTAATGCATCACCTAAGCCCAGTTATACTTAGTACTTTGGCTTAGTTTCTCTGACACACTTTGTTTTTCAGCTTCTCCATGGGTGGATAATAGTAGAACTCCAAACAAGATTGATCTATACGATGTACGCAGAAGACCATGGTATGAAGTTTTGATTATCTCTAAAGACATGATCCATAAATGGGGGTTCTATCATTTTGTTAATATATTGAGGGGAACCTTCTTCCTCTTACTGGGTTGGGTGCTCTTGTATATAGAATGCTGTGATAATTTCAAAATACAAATACAATTAATGACAAATGACAATGATGCATTTGAGATGGAGATCACTGTAAATACTGAGAAAATGATTTTCAGACTCATTTCAAATGGATTCCTGTAAGTCTTCTGTTCAGTTTAAGCTTCTAGTCTCTTTTAGCTGGCGGGGCTTTTGTTAGAAGAGCCACTACTTTGCTTGGGGAAAAGCCCTCACATAGAGATGGCACAGAGTCAGAGACAGCTTGCCTCTGGCAGTGAACTAATGGGAACTGGCCCCGAGCTAACAGCACTGCCTAGATACTTTCATAATGTTTAGGTTCTATTATTTCTCCCCAAAGGAGTTTTATTTGTTTGACACTATTAAAGTAATTCATCATCCTAATACAAAACATTAGAAAAAAAATCAACATTATATGTTTGGACTGTCTGGGAGACAACTATGAAACTTCATGTGTTTTTATTATTGATCGGATTTTGAGTGTATAAAAGTTATATTGAAATTGTAAATATACCATTTTTTAATTTGTTCACATATACAGCATGGTGCCTTGTACCCTGCTCATTTCATATTAATTGTTGAGTATGTAGTAATGAAAAGGAATACTTAAAATGATTTTAATAAAGGCTATCTGCTCAGTTATTTAAGAAAGTCCCTATTATTATGTTTTTGCATTGCTTCCAACTTCCTGGTATTTTCACGCAAATTCTGTGCAGCATAGTGGTGGCTGACAGAACATGTATTTATGGCTTTCAACTGTCCTGTTTAGTATCCAATAGCTGTTTACATGAACACAACCTTGAGTAATAGTTACCAATGTATTAATGGCTTTTAAGTGTCCTGTTGAGTATCCAATAGCAATTTACATCAACAAAACCTTGAGTGACAGTTACTAATATTACTATTAGTAATAATAATAATATTTCTCTAGTCTGTTATTTAATGGAAGCGAATACTATGTCATATCATAGTTGTACTTAAGAAACGGTCATTTTATGTGAACTGTAGGAGCGAGGAGTCTGTCATCTGAAGCAGACACTATGCTAATCTTTTCATCTTCCTATTGAGAAGCACACCAGGACAATGGTGTTAGGATGCTAGACATGAGCTGCATTGTCTTCCATGGGCAAACAGTGGAGCTTTGCCTATTGATCTGAATACAGAGTGGAGTGGATTGCAGGCTGTGCACTGGAGTGCTCCCTCTACAAATAATCCCAAGTAGCAGCAGCTTGTGCTCCGAAATGATGAAAAAGAATTGGCTTGCTTTCTGTCCGTTGCTGTGTCCATTGAGTCAGATGCAGCCCTTCCTGCTGTGGAAGGCAGATGCCTGATCCCTTCATGTTTTTGTTTCCCTCCAGTCTCTGGCCAAGCTATATGTGTTTTGTTGTTGTTCCTTTGCTTTCTTCTTTTTTTTCTTTTCTTTTAAATTACTCTACTGCTATCAAATTTATCTCTCTACAAGCATTTAACTTACTGACTAACTCTCCCCAAGTATGTATTTCAAATGCAGAGAGTCAGAGATGTGGTTGGATTTTGGAATTAACATTTAAACTGTTTCTCTGGGTGATGCTTGCACATCATGATGCTTTCAGAGTTTCCGCTTCATATTTCTGGTAATAATATTATCCATTGTCTGCTTTCAATTATTTGACGTATCTGTCATCTTTTCTTTAAATTTGCTTTATCTTAATGTTTGTTGACTACTTATCGCTCTGTGCTTATTTTTTTTTGTATTTAAAAATATCATAGTTCTTTCTTCACTACAACTAAAATGTCAGTAATTGGAATTTAGGATTGGCCTTTCTGCAGAAAAAATAATCTTTTGGAAAGTAATTTTATTCACTGGTTACATTAAAATTTATCTTTATTTTTCCATAAGTCCCTGGAAACTATGCCTTCAAAAGCCATAACATTAACATCTCTAATGGGATCTTAAACACTTTTTTCAAGCTAACATTTCAGAATCTGTTTAAAAGAGCATCGTTTACTATGTTGTAATAGAATGGGTTTTTGTTTTGATTGTATCTTATTTCAGAGATCTATAAATGTGAATACAGGAAATATCAGTGTTGGACACAGAGGAAAAGGGAATGTTTCTGTGTCTCTTTTGCAGGTACATCCAGGGAGCTGCATCCCCCAAGGACATGCTTATTCTCGTGGACGTGTGAGTAGTGCCTGAGACATTGGTAGGCAATACTAGCTTGTCAGGAATTGGCAGTGTATGAAAGTTGGGGTAACAGAGAATCAATATAATGATTGTATATCTAGACAAAGAGGCCAAACTTAGATATAACAAGTGATTGTCGACTGGGCTCAGTCAGTAAAGTGCTTGTTGCACAAGAGGAAGATCTGAGTTCATATCTCTGGCTTTTAAATTAAATAACAAGGAAGTGGTGGTTGTTGTGCCTATAATGCCAACTGTGGATAGCAGGAGAGAAGAGGAACCCTAGGGCTTCCTGATTAGACAATCTAAGGGATCAGTTTGTCCCAGGATCACTGTGAGACCCCAGTCTTAAAGAATATGGTGGAGAACCATAGAGGAAGGTACCTGGCCTTGACCTCTGACCTCCGCACACATACACTCACCCATATCCCCCAGCACGTTTATGCAATTGGTCACACAAAGACATTAACAAAATCAGAAAAATTATTTTATTGATAATGAAAATAATGCTTACTTGTATCTGTATCAAACTAGAAAAATTATACTATTCTAAAAGCCAAAGTTTTAAATATATGTATTTCTATTTATATTTTCAAATGTGAATAATAATAAAATACAGAGTTAATAAAACTCATTGTTCTTGTTGCTTAAAGAAGTAGGGAAAAGAAAATACGAAAGAAAAGAAAGATGACTTAGTTGGCCAGGAACAATTTTATTGGCTATAAAGGATTTGGATCACAATAGATAAATATGTAAATTTTATTTCCAGGACTTTTCAAGGCACACAATATATGGCAGCAGTTCCATATATATTAGCTGTTTTATTAATTTATTATATTGTCTCAACTTAAAACTGTGTGCACCTGTAATATAGAACTGGGAGTTAATTGCCTAGAGCTGAGCCCTACATTAGGAGAAGTAGAGAAACAAGGAAGAAGAAGAAATCCTAGAGGAACAGTGCTTTTATCTGTGGAGTAGAGCAGTTGTTCACAAACTTTATCGTAGCTGTGCGACTGTGAAATTCTAGTCTATGACTTTTGTTTATTTATAGTTTTTTAAATTAAAATATAATTGCAGCATTTTCACCTTCCTCCTTCTTCCTATCTACTCTCTAGCTCTCTCTCAAATGTGTGGCTTCTGTTCTTGTAATTGTTAAGGTGTGTGTGTGTGTGTGTGTGTGTGTGTGTGTGTGTGTGTGTTACTAAATACATAAATGCAAAAATATGTAAATACAACCTACTCAGTCTCTATGTTACTTGTGTGTATATGACTTCAGGGCTGACCATTTCTCAAAGGCAGAAGTATATTTTTATCTTCATGTATACAAACTAGAAGCTAATGCGATCATTTTTGTTCCTTACGATCGTGTTTGGTAAGTGACAGGTGAATGACACATTTGTCTGTTTGTAGGAGTGGAAGCGTGAGCGGATTAACTCTGAAGCTCATCCGAACGTCTGTCTCGGAGATGTTAGAAACCCTCTCGGATGATGATTTCGTGAATGTAGCGTCAGTGAGTATAACTGGCTGCCCCCTCTGAAATCCCGCCTGCCTGTCTCCCTACATCATTACATACTGGGTTGTTTTTTTCTTAGGCTGGCCGAGGCATTGTCAGGATGCTATAAGCTGCCTTACTTATCTAGCCTGTACTGTCCTTTCTGAGTTCCTTATCATTACTGCCATTGAAATAATACTAAAGGAAAAGTGTCCCTCTCCTTCCCTCAAAGGAGCCCACATGGGTACTGTGAGCCCTTCCACACACAGGCACCATTGGGATAGCTTATGAATTAGCATCTAGCAGCATGATAGCACTGCTAATTGCTTGTAGCTGGTTATTCTCATTTTTGGTCTGGACAGCTGACCTGATTGCATTGAGTTTTTCCTAACAAAAGAAAAAGAAGAGTCAAGTAGACAAGCTTGGAATCATCTTAGACCTTTTTATAGCTAGGAAGTACTGAGCTTGTGGCAAATGGACCAAGATGTACCATGTCTCATCTTAATCTATGTAATTTAGGGACCAAATTTCATGGTCATTTTCTAAGTGCATGAAATTTCATATGGGAAGTGGTTCATTTATGGAGATGTGGCCGATGGAGCAGTAGATTTTGGTGATGTTGATTTTTACTTAACAAATGAGGATGAATCTTCTTCTAAAATCACTGGGTAGGATGAAGTTGAAGTTGACAACTGATGGTCTCCCTTTCCTGGAATTGGGGAAAGCAGAAATCCACATGATCTTATTTCTTCTAACGATGCTGAAATGGTGATGCTAAGATGGAGAGGACTTATCCCTAAAATGAAATTACTAAGATATTCCCGGCTGGTGGTATGGATAAAGAATATAGAACCCACTATGGTAATGCAAGACTTCCTGGAAAATGTCTCCTGGTATATAATTCTCAAGGAGATTAAATTTGAGATATTCTATAGTCTAAATAAATTCAGAAGGATCCCTGTTAAACTCTTGTTGAGACACTATGGCAAGACCACCATCTCAATTAAGATATAGGAAGGATAGTTATTCACCTTCATTTGTATATAAATTTATCAATTACAGAAACTTTGGAGTGGCTTAAAATGTTATCCTTGGCAGAATGAAAGAGAGTGGCTTAAATATATTTAGTTCAGATTTAAGACAAGAAAATAATTAGTACTATTAATGTTTTCCTTGGCTTCTTCCAAAAACTGAATGCCAGTCCTGAGTTGAAATAGCTTCTTTGGAAATCACAGGAAATAGCACTAGTTCAACAGTGAGAAGTCAAGCATGGAAAGGGAGAATCTAATTGTATGGTCTTAATTTAATCTAAAGAAAACCAAGTTTATTGAGAAATTCTAGAAGCCTTCTGGAATAGTCCTTTTAGAGTTGCTAAGCTACAAACCCTAAAGACCCAGTGTGTTAAGTACCAGCCTTCCTTATATGTAGGCGAACAGAATATGGCCACAAGCAGGTGTTCTGAAATGGGAAAACTATGGACTCTGAAGGCTGAGACCGGTCACTGTATACCCTAGCCAATGAATCAATCATAAAATTGACATTCATCACAAAAAAATAATAATGATAATAATAATAATAATTATTATTATTATTATGGTGATGATGATACACAGAACATTGAGCTTATAAAGTTACTGTCTGAGGGATCCATGCAGCTGTCTTACAGGAAAGTAAGTTGCACAAAGAGATAATAATGAAGATTGGTACAGATTGACTTCATCAACCTGGATCAGACTTTGAGGTGTCTAATGCTAGGTTGTTTTTAATGCCAATATATTTAAGCCCAGTATAATTTGGAAAACAATGTTTTCTGGTGTAATACAGTCCCAAGTGCCCAAGGAAGGGTAAACTTCACTCAGGGTACATCATGAAAGTCCACTCAGGGTATGTGTCATATCTTCCAAGAAAATGAGCTCTAGAGATAGGCTACCTGTACTATCTTAAGGGCCTAAGGGCTTAGCCTGGTTTTAGTCACACAGAGGTCATTTATTAACCACATCTGGACCTGATTGTGCAAACTTGATATGGCCTGGCCCAACTGATAATGCAGATCAGGCTATTAATCAGTTTCAATTCTCAGATTTCTGAATTGAAGAACGGGTTTTTCATCTTTCTCATTGGATAGAATCCTGTTTGCTTAATATTCCTGACTTCTCTAGAGATCTGTGGGCACAGGGATCTTTATACTATGCCTCCAAGAAGTGTCAAAGTCAATAGTGTTTTGTAGTCTATTCATCTTTTTGTTCCTCTGATACCCATTCCAATTTCCCTATATTCTTGCCCAACCCTACATCAGCAGCAATAGCTTGGTTGGAACATTGCCTTACATATTTTAACCAGAGGTCTTTGAATTCAATGCCCATTCAAATAGTAGATCTATGATTGTCTATTCATAGACATTACAATAGATGAAAGCATTGAATGAATACCATAATTCCATGTACAGCCTTCTCTGCCTCTATTATATTGCAGCAAATTTAATGACAATCTATTTTAAAATCTTGGTACTTTCGAATTAGATCCCAAAATATCCTGAGAGCAAGTACAGATTTAGGTTTATCAAAACTCTTAATGGCCACTGTAAATATTTTTCTCATTTCTACCACATGCACATGAAATGCAGATAATTCCTATGTACTCTATAGAGAAAGGAAGTAAACAGTTTCTGAGTGAAATTCTTTGGGTTATAGTGACAGGAGACAAGCTTCCTCGCCTTTGGTTCCCACATCAAAGCATTTTTTTTTCTAAATTTTGAACCAGTAGGTGAGTGTGAAGGTTTACTTTGTAGGCTTTGCTGATTTTCATCATGCAGATATGCTGTGGCAAACTTCAAGCAACTAGCAAAAGATCAACTGGCCCTAAACAATGCCTGAAAATCTAAGGGTTGCTTTTCCTGAACTGATATAATCCTGACACATGCATAGAAGACCATCCCCAATCAGATTGTCTTCTTCATGCTGGAGCCTTAATTGCACAGTTAAAGGTAAATAGTTTGTTCAAGCCAGTATCTAGGAAGATAGTGTAAGTTAGGCCTGTAAACTCTTTGGGCATGTGTCTGTTATCAGGCTTACTTTACAAACTAGTTTCCCTTATGTGTTTAAGTAGATTCCCATGATAAAGCTAGCAGTATGTAAACTCTGAAGGGTAATAATACTTACTGAGATGCTATGTTAAAGTACCTAGGACTGGATTTATGTCAAAAATAAGAGACACAATTTTACTCCTTTCCTAAAGTGGCAACATATAACAATTTCTTTACAGTAAGTTGACGCTCTTTTCCCTGAGAGGTATTATTGTATCAGGGACCCTGGACTGAATGGGTGCTAATGTTTGGCTGTTTCCATGTTCAGTAGCTATATCCAAACAGATACAAAAGGCCTGCACTCTTCATTCTAATTTGTACTTTTCTCTTCCCCTATTTGTTGGCTACACTCACAGGGTCACTTAATAATCATTGTCATTACCAGAGACAGGTAGGTTCCAGAGGATGAATCACCTTACCCCCGCCCCCACTCTCTAATACAACAACTGGAGATGTACCGTCTCTAGGAAACATGCATGTGGCACACAGTTGTACACAATTCATTCATTTTCCCATAGCTTATCCTCAGCTTCTTCTTCAACTCTGCCTAAGAGAGGCCTTCCAGTATTTCTCCTTCCCGGGTCACCCAGTCAAGAGGCTTCCACCTGTACAGAAAGACAAGTATGTCCTTATTCCCGGAGAGATCTGTTTCTCTATATAAAACTACAGTGAAGTGCATTTTGCTTCAAGGTCTCTCAAAATCCATTTCCCGTGTGTACTCCTGGCTCCTGCTGCTCCATATTCAACAGACCTGCTCATTCTTTGTTGAATATTCTGTTGTCTTCGTTTCCTGGCACAGACTGTACTATTGCAGGTGGTGTCTATTGAAATTTGGCATTTTTGTTGCCTAGCGCCATGAGAGGAGATGGGATGAGATAATAAAGAGGCAAATGTCATCTTTTATTGTCTCTATGAGTGGAAATGACACTGCACTGTAGTAGAAGGGAACCATTTATATCTATACAGATATGGGCTGCCGAGGGCACAGTGTCTTCAAGGGCACCACACATCCACTGCCTTGTGTATCCTCCTGGCATTTGGATAGATGCTATGGCTGCTTAACACCTCTATACTTCAGATTCTTAATAAAATCTCCTTCTTCTAGGACATGATGACCACAGTAAGAAAGGAGGATTGGTCCATTAAACTTTTCCAGGTTTCTTGGTCTACATTTGGCTGGACCAAGGATACTATTTTCTTCAGTGAAATTTAAAGACCTCTTGACACTTAGCTATACAATTATTATTGTCCTCATAGTTCTCAATGCTCTGCTATGCCTGTTCCATTTACATAATGCTCAGATTACTATAGCTGAATCTGTAGTGTAATGATGCTAAATGCCTGCGCAGTCTTCTTGGGTCCAGTTACATACTGTACACTCCTTCACCAAGGCTCTTTCTTTTTATTGCCAGGAGGGTAGTAAATTTGCCTCTTCAGGAATCTTATCCTGAGCATCTATTTACCAAGAGTGGTATCAAATAAGATTAGATTACCTAGAAACAGTCACTGAGACAAAGATTTAAGTTCAAATAGTTGATTTAGAAAGTTACTCCAGAGCAAACATCCCAGGACAGGGCTGGCACACAGACGACCTGCAGAGCTGCCCAGACCTTGGGCGCAGGCAGAAGCCTGGCGGGCTGTGTCCCGAGCAATGTTAAACTTGGGATATCTCTGTGTACCTGGTGTTGCCTGTCTGGTCCGTCCAGGAGCGAAGATGGCGGAGGCTGCGGGGACTCCCTCCAAGTGCCGATCATTCTGCAGGGCAAATGTCCCAGGACAGGACTGGCACACAGATGACCCACAGAGCTGCCCAGACCTTGGGCACAGGCAGAAGCCTGGCAGGCTATAGAGAAGTGGGAGGGGATTGATTGGGGAATGGGAGGAGGGTAGAGGGCTTATGGGACATATGGAGAGGGAGGAGCCCAGAAAGGGGAAATTATTTGGAATGTAAACAAAGAATATAGAAGGAGAAGGCGGAGGAGGGGAAGGAGGGGGAGGAGGAGGGGGAAGAGGGGGAATAGGGGGAGGAGGAGAAGGAGGAGGAGGAGAAGGAGAAGGAGAAGGAGAAGGAGAAGGAGAAGGAGAAAAGAAGAAGAAGAAGAAGAAGAAGAAGAAGAAGAAGAAGAAGAAGAAGAAGAAGAAGAAGAAGAAGAAGAAGAAGAAGAAGAAGAAGAAGAAACTAACTCCAGAATAATCTGCTAGTAAAATCTAGAAATTAAATTAAAGAAGGGCACTAGTCAACAGTACATTCAGTATTCAGTAGCACAACCCTCTGAGAGCTGAGCTCATTCTTCTGCTATCCAGGGAATAGTATAGGGCTCACAAGTGCTAGTTTACAAAGGCACAGATTTTCAAAGGGGAGATGTGCTCTTATGTGGAATGACTAACCTAGGTAACATCAGTTCCCTAGCTTTCACAGCTTGTTATGTTCAGTGCAGAGGTTGGATACAGATACAGGTTAGGATGGCATGTATGGAACGTATGGCCACCAATAACATCTGCCCAAGTAAGACTGAACAATGCTATTGCTAAATTCTGAAAGAATTTTCTGATGACATCACGTTTGAATAGGTATTAAACATTCAACATCTGGCCACAAATTAACAGATCTTTTCCTACTCGAAGAACATAGTTGGAGTCAACACTGAGATTCACAATGTCTAATAAAAAATTTAATCATTGTTTAGCTGAAACGATTCTAACTTTAGATGTGTACTTCTATTGCTGCTGTTTTAGAGAAGTATCTTGATGATTTACCTGACAAAATCTATCAAGGGCATAATACATGAATGCATGTACCATACCTGGGTTTAACTACATTTTTTAAAAGGAAACATTTGAAATGACTTCTTACAAGACATAATTACTAAAAAGCACAAATATAAGATAATTCCTTCGCCTTTCTGTTATCTAGGCTCCTGCAAACTTTACCAATACACACAATTTATGAATCATGTGGGTATCCCACTGGTGTGCCTAGAGTGTATGAGCTTAACCATATGAGAAATAGAATGCCGTATATGTAGTAAGAACATAGAACACACATGACCAGGAAGTATTGTCATGGCTTATATATGCTTAGCTCGGGGAGTGGTGCTATTAGAAGGTGTGGCCCTGTTAGAGTAGGTGTGTCACTGTGGGTGTGGGCTTTAAACTCCTCATCCTAGCTGCCTAGCAGTCAGCATTCTGCTAGCAGCCTTCAGATGAAGATGTAGAACTCTCTAAGTTCCTCTTGCACCAGGCCTGCCTCCTTGTCGACAATAGAACTGAACCTCTGAAATCGTAAGCCAGCCCCAATTAAATGGCATCCTTATAAGAGCTTCCTTAGTCATGGTGTCTGTTTACAGAAATAAAACCCTAACTACGACAATAAACTTGGACACCTTACGTTAATTAGGAAAATATTTATTATATATTTGAATTAGAGACAAAGGTGGACAGTAAAATGCATAGAACTCTTAAAAATGAGCAGTTATTTCATTTAGACATCTGAAAGAAGTCATAGTAATTTAAGTCTCCCTCCAATGAAACTTTTGCTAGATTCATTACCTACCTTAGCTTCCTGGTTTTAATTATTTTCTTTATCTTGTTGTTTACTGCATTTGTTAACCAAAAGAAGACCAATTTTTCTTCAGACTAAACTGAACTCTTTGTTAAATATACACCTTGTTTAATTTTATTACTTTGGAACAATCATTTGAATACAATCATTATTGAAAGCTTACTCATAGATTTTAGGCAATCATATTATTCAAGACCTAATTTGATCTGAAAAAATCCTTACCATTAAAATCAGTATTTAGAAGGACCAAAGAAATCTGGGCATACAAAGGAGGCTGTAATTCTAACATACAGGAGGTGAACATAGCAGAGTCCCCATGAGTTCACAGCCAGGCTAGTCTACATAGTAAAACCCCATCCTTAAGATATTAACTAGAGAAACAAAGATGATCTAAAGTGATCGTTCATTTTTATTTGTACTTTATATTTCACTCACATACAGGGACATAGGAGCTTATATGTACATAGAAAATGCATACAAGGTCCAATATGTTAGAGATATAGAGAATACAGGGTTAGACAGAAGTTGATAGATAATAGATAGGTAGGTAAGTAGGTGGGTGGCTGGCTGGCTGACAGGATGGATGGATGGATGGATGGATGGATGGATGGATGGATGGATGGATGGAAAGATAGATGACAGATAATTGATAAAAATAGATAGGTGGTAGATAAAATATAGAATGAAATGTGGTAGACTCATTCATCTTTACAACCTTACACAATAGGTAAGAATGCCAGATTTAGTTTTACAGACAGGTGTACTGACTGGTTTTGTGTGTCGACTTGACACAAGCTGGAGTTATCACTGAGAAAGGAGCATCCCTCGAATAAATACCTCCATGAGATCCAGCTATAAGTCAGTTTCTCAATTAGTGATTATGGGGGAAGAGCCCAGCCCATTGTGGGTGGTGCCATCCCTGGGCTGGTAGTTCTGGGTTCTATAAGAAAGCAAGCTGAGCAAGCCAGGGGAAGCAATCCAGTAAGCAGCGCCCCTCCATGGCCTCTGAATCAGCTCCTGCATCCAAGTTCCTGACCTGTGTGAGTTCCTGTTCTGACTTCCTTTGGTGATGAACAGCAATGTGGAAGTGTAAGGTGAATAAACCATTTCCTCCCCAACTTGCTTCTTGGTCATGAAAATTTATACAGGAATATAAACCCTAACTAAGACAACAGGGAAAGTATGGAAAGGATTCTAGTAATTGTCTCAAGTAGGAAGACAGAAATAAAACATAGCCATATTCATTTATAAATTTAGGCTTATGAAGAAAGTTGTGAAGCTGAATCTTCAAGAAAAAATATAATTTTTCTGACTTTAAAGATACATGAAAATATATTACAAAATAACATAGAAATAATTATGTTAAAAAGAAAAGAAATTTTTGTATAGATGTATATGCACTTGTGTGCAAAGGTATGTAGAGTTTGGGGGTCATCTAATGTCTTTTCTTGGATGCTATCTTCCTTTTGGGGTTTTGTTTTCCTTTGTGAGAACATAGTCTTTTACTGGTCTATAACTTGCCAAGTAGACTAGGCTAGTTGGTTGTTAATCAGGAGGGATATGTCTATGAGTTTCCACAGTAATTAAATTACAAATGCATCATTGCCCTTTTAAAAATATTTTATTATTAAAAATTAATAAATAAAAAATTAATTTTTATTAATTCCCTGAGTATTTAATACAAAGAATTTTCATATTCTTGCCCCATCTCCTCCATGATTTACCCCCATTAGCCTCACCCAAACAACTGTACATCTTTTCCTCCTTTTATTTAAAACCCATTAATCCAACCAGCCTTTGGGCAAGCAAGGCAATCAATTTAAGAACTGGGCCATCTCCTTATTCCCAAGAAATTCTTTGTAAAAGCATAAATTTATTTCTTTATCAGAAAGATGCTTTCTCTGTATTTATGGAGGAATTACATAAGGAAATTTGCTTTATTTAGCCTTGAAAAGTGCATTTCAATTGGATTATTATTATTTTGGTTTATTTTGCAGACAAATACACTTCTAAGTTATGCGTTTCTACCTGGGGCAATGTATCGTTTTATTCACTCCTTCCTTCCTTTCCTCTATGCCTTTAGACCCTGTCCTACTTTATATTCTTACTTATGGTTACATGCTCTCGTTAGCCACACAAGTCTACAATTAACAGACATTATTTTATTAGCTATTGGATTTTATGAACAAACTCTCTGAAATAGATGCAATTGGAGTTTATTCTTCTGCAACATTTTGCTAAAGTTATACATTTGTTTTTAGGAATTGATCTCTTACCAAATAGAGATTTTACAATATAATGGTTGGGAGATTCTCAGGGAAGAAAGCTTCATATTGTACCATGTGGTGTGTGTGTGTGTTTGTGTGTGTGTGGTGGATATACGTGTTTCTATCTGCCTGTGTCTTTGTTTCTATCTCTGTGTATTTGTGTGTGCTTGTGTATATTTGTGCAATATAGGTCTGTGTATATGACTTTGTATTGTGTGTATGGAATGGGTGTGTGTGCCTATGTGTATATGTGTGGTATGTCTGTTTTGTTTGTGTGTGTGTGTGTGTGTATGTGTGTGATGTGTGTATATGTATGTCTGTTATGGTATTTCTCTATGTGTGGTATAGATGCATATTTCTATATGGTGTGAATAAGTGTATTGTGTATATATGAGTGTGGCATGTGTCTGTCCATGTGTATGTGTTTCTGTGTGTGCATATGTGTCTGAGTTATTTCTCTCTGAAATGACATGAAACTCAGCAATATAACCTATAGATTGTGTCACTCAATCAATGCTTAATAACAAGGCCTTGGTAGACGTTTTGTAAGAATTTGCGCAGTCACTACCCCTGCTGAAGTCTTCAGGTATACAAAAATGCATATTCCTAAGAATACTCTCATCCACTCAGAGACCTATCATATAAGTTCTGTTACTGACTTCCCGTGTTTGCCTAGAACCACTTGACAGGAAACTCCTGCAGTCTGTCAGTTTTAGGTTCATGCCTACATCTTTTTTCCTTGTTTAAGGTGAATTTCATGCCTGAGTCATATGTAAGGTGTGAGACTAAAGGCCACTTCATTTTTAAATGTTTTCTGCAGTCTGGAGGCTGTTCTTTGTTGCAAAAAGGAAGCCTGCTGTTAGGCAAAGTAGAAATGCAGCACAATGCAGCTGTTTCCCCACTAATCTTGTTATGAGCTTTGATACAAGTAGTGGAGGACGATAGGAACAGCAATTCAATCACAGCGTGCTCTGATTTACAGGCAGATTTTCCAGTGTTGACACAGGGAGTGGAAGTTGTTTATGAATGTGAGGGAGTTTGATGCCTACAGTCAAATGCTGCATAACCATCAGAGGATGAAAGGAAAATGTGTGTTGATTGTGGGTGACATGTTCAAAGTTAACAACCAAAGATCTTCCCAGCACCACCCCAGCCGCCTTGCATGCTTCCTGACTTACAGTTAGATCAGAATGCCGATGTTATGGACCTGTGAATCAGTTTCTTCCAGCTTTTGTGAGCTTTTGTGATTCATGATCTTTATACAATTCTGTCTTTGATTTCTCACTATACAAAAACCAAAGCAAAACCCAAAGCATAATCCTGGTGAAAAGGTTACTCAGAGGTTAAGAGCACTTGCCTCCCTTGTAAAAGCCTGGAGTCCTGCTTCCTGCACCTACAACAGCTTAGAAGCTCCTGGTACTAAATCTGCAGATATCTGTGACACCCTTTTCTGGGCCTCAGTGGGTATCCAGATACAAAAGTAAAAATAATAAAGTGCATATTTTTAGAATAATCAAAATATGAAATCTTGTCAGAGAGATTTTTTTCCTTTGAAATAACACTAGTCTACCCCATGCCTAGGATGCAGTTACTAAACAACAGTCTATGTAGAAATGTGTGTGCAGCATTGTGAGGGATGAGCAGCAGGTCTTACTGAGAAGAGAAGGAAAAACCCTGCTCTAGTAAACTTTCCTTTGTGTTTGCTTTCCAAAACAAACCTGCTCCCCTGCATAGTGTGCACTGTGTAAGCCCAGTCGACTCTAGATGAGTCTGTGCTTGCCTTTCTAAATAATGCATTCTGATGATCACAATACTCTTTTGTCATAGTGACCTTTATTCACCTGATGCTATTGTTCTCTTGGAGGCTGACTGCTGAAGAAGCGTGCCCTTTCTAGTTCTTTCTAAACTCTGGTAGCTGGTTTAACACGGCTGTTCTGACTCAAACTCCTCTCCAGGATGGTGAATTCAATCTCAGTATTCTGACTGGATTGTTCTGCCTGGCCACAAACCGACTTGGGCAGTCTTCTAATCTTCTAGTTCCTTCTCATTTTCTGGCCTCAACAGCCTCTGCTCCAACTCATGGATGAACTCAACACCTCCACACACTTGCTGCACTGTCTCCTAACTGCCTGAGTCTCTGTCCCCTGGAATTGCACTTTATAGCTTCTCTTTCCTGTGCTGTTCTCATGAGAGTTGGGTATATCTCTCTTACTCACTCTGTCAAATCTTTCTCTGGTTCCTCACTTTGTCTGTCCTGCAATTAGACATTCACTTTGAAACATGGCTGCTTCCCTCTACAAACTAGCTTTATGTTAAGGTATGTACTAATGGTCTGTCGGTATTCTAGCCGGAGGGATTAAAAGATTATGACATATATTCCAGCCAGATCACACAGATTTGGGTCTTTGAATGTGATCCCTTGCCAGAGCAGCCTCGTTGCTAGATTAGAATTTCTCAGCATGTTTATTTTCCATAGTTGGCGAATCAAGAAGCCAGTACTTGTTGGTCACTGCTGAAAGAGGAGCACCAGGATGTTAGGATGCTGGGCACATCACTGCAGTGTTAGCCTGCAGCAGGGCTCACAGCTGAATGCATGGCCTTCTGTTTCCTCCTCTCACTTCTTTCCCTTAAAAGGACTCCTGGAAGTGTAGGGAGATCAGGTAAGACCTTTGAAGCTAGAAGGCTTATACAGGACAGTTTCCTTTTCATTAAAGGTATCAGATTTAATTTCTTATACCATCAGGAGTACAAAAGGAAATACCACACGCAAAGTGTTTTATATTTTAGCCATTGTTGTAGCTATTATTCCTGCTGGAATTATCATCCTTTGGCACCCCTTTGCCGATTGTACATAGGCAATTGGAATATTCGATATTGATATGCCTTTTTAGGTTTAAGCCTTAAATATCAAATTTCTGAAAATATATATATTCCAGGGCAGTAAAACTAGAGGTTCCTATTTTTCTAGACGTTTTCATGGAAAAGTAATTAAGATGTTGTCTGAAGGAGAGGATTAGGGAGCTATTGGCAGCTCTAATGACTGGGAAGTGTGTTGTCCTCCTGTAGTTTCTTGCCTGAAGTAAATCTCACTGCTTCTGCACGTGTAGTGCCCCCTGGTCCTCCTGCTGTCAACCCAGGGTGATTGGTGTTTGACTCTCCTATGGATAGTGACCCTGGCTACTTGTCCTGCTATGAGTAATAAACTGCCCTTCACCTCTGATCCAGAGGACTCAAATTATTTTTTTTCCTGTCCTCTATGAAACATCAGGAAGTGACAAATTTGTAATTTGTTCACTTACAAATAGGGCACAACTTCAGGTCTTTCAGATTCCAAGACCACAACTTGACCATTTGACAGCAGCTCTGTCTAGGGGCTGGGGCATGAGTTGTGCTGCCCGGGTAATTCTTTTTTTTTTTTTTTTCACTTTTTTTCATTTTTTTAAATTTATTTATATTTTTTATTTACATTGCAATTCTATTTCCATCTGCTTTACATTCCAGTTTTCCTGTTGAAATATTTCATATATGTTCGAGGGAAGGTCACAATCCTCTTGTCTTGTTGTTTTTAGATTCTATCTGGCAAAGAATAATTTGTTAATTTTTTTAATATAATTCAAAGTTAAAGATAATATCACCTCCTTGCAAAATTCAAGACACCATTAAAAACAGTACTTGAGCTCACAGCTTAACATAATACAGGACATGTGGCCTGCCAAGAGAGGATTGTGAGCAAGGAAATTTCAGCTAGTAATTCCATTTCACATCTGATAAAATAAATATCCATCCATCTAGATTTCAGCCAAAGTCTGTGTTGCCCCACAGCTCATTCATGTCAATGGACGGGCAGGTTGTTTTCTACATCCCTGCTTCTTAATTGGAGCCTGTAGCCCAGCAGGGTGAGCCTGACACAGCAGCTCAGTTAGGCAGTGGTTACAGATACAGAATCTTAAGCTCCGTCTCAGAATCACATCTAGAAAGTCCTGCAAATAATCCCCCCCACAATGGTTCGGAGTGCATCACTGATAATAGTGTGCGCATGAATAGGCTGCCAAGCCACTGGGGACAAACTTGCCGGGACAGCCACATTCATTCAGGGGTTGCATTTAGCATCGGTGACTTCCATATCATGCTGGAACTCAGGACAGTCACTGTCCTTGATAACTTGGTTCGGACTCTTAAGAGCTGGTTAATTTTACTCTAATCATTTGGAGTTGCTACCTGAAGTTACTTTTTTTTTTTAAATCTCTGTGACCACATACCTGACAAGGAACAACATGGGGTTGAAGGACATATCCAAGCTCACTGTTTAAGGATGTACGTAGTCCCTCACAGCCAGGAGACATGACACGTGAAGCTGCTTCTCAGTTTTTGGCAGCAGGAACAATGACTTCTCATACTATCCCTGAAGATTGGGAGGCAGGGAGAAACACAGAGGCCAGGCCAATCACCAGTGACCCAGTTCCTCTAGCAAAGCCCCAGTCTTCAAGGACGCCACAAACACCACCACCAGCTGGAGACTAAGGTTCAATCACAAGTGGTGGATATCCCACATCCAAATTAGAAGAAGGGATATTTCCGATATGGGGTGGGTGTAGAATTAAGGTCACCATGGCAACTACGTTCTTCCCCTTTACCCTTGTATTTTAAAGTTATAGACAGATATTTGAGAGGTGATATCTTAAAAAAGAGCATGAAGAAAGTGAACACTATGAAGAAAATACTAAAGCAATGGACATGCTTGGCACAGTCTAATAAGGCAAAGTAACGAAGGTTGTCTAATTTTAAAGGATGGGGGAGGATGCAATTACTTTGTAAGTTTATAAGAAGGTGTTGACAAGCTAGATAAAGATTTTCCATTAATTACATGGAACCCCAAGCTTTTGGAAGGTGAAGATTTAGTTACATGTGCAGTTTTCTACAGAGCAACATGATACTGACGGTGAGGCAGTTTTATTCTGAACTGAGATATTAAAAAATATGACTGCTATTGATTGATTTGGAAGCCTTGACAGCTAGAAAAACACTTCGTATATTTCAAGACTTATTGGTTAAGCTCTTTCAAATGAGTTATTCTCTTAATTTTGAGTATTAAAAATTTGACTTTGACTGGCCTGAGTAATAGACTGGCAAAATGATTCACTTGCTTAGTGTTTGTTCTTAATTATTTAGTGAAATAAAAATTCAAAGGAATTTAAAATAAAAATGAATACTACACATATTTATTAGTAGAACCCATAAACTTATTTTTTGACTATTAAATTTTAAAAAATCACATTTCAGCAAAATCTTAAGGGAGTAAAATGCATTTTGACATTTTGGACGAATATAGCACAACTTGAAAGTTAAGGACTCGGGCATGAAATCTTTTTGCTGTTGTTGTTTTGTTTTTGTTTTTCTTGTTTTTTTTTCCTCTTTACAATTTTAAAATGCAGGCTACTTCATCACAAAATGACATTGTGCATAAGTTTTCTTATTCCTTTCAGATGTGATAATTGCCGTTTTCTGTTACCCACAGTCATTTAATCTTCTTGCTGCTTTGTTTGCTAATCCACACTTACAGCGTCCTTTCAAGTTTATTTCAAAGTGGACTTTCCTCTCTGTGATATTTTCCCCTTCACTAGCTCTGTGCTTTATTGATAATTACTTTTCCAGCTGTTTTTGTTAACTTATACAGAAACATGCTTTTTGGCTTTCAAACATGTCCATGACCTCAGTGGATCTGAATTCAACCCAATACAATCCCTTCAGGCCTTGTTCCTAACTCATTGGCCAGTTTCATTAGTCCCAGGGGCCCTTTCCTACTTTAAAGAACTCATTGGAGATGTTGGTAATGTTGCTTGAAAGTGTTTCTACCCTGCTCTGTGACACATGCTTTAGATATGTACAGGTTAGGAATGGAATCTGCTCACCGGGATTCGCACCTCACTGCTCCCAAGTCTTATCTGCGAATCACTACGTTAGTTCAGCACCTGTGGCTGTGCTCGCTCTTGGCCTCCGGTGCCATCACATCCTGGAGAGCATCCCTACGCGCCTGTTCTGCCATGTCACCTGGCCCTTCTTCCACCTCGCTTTATATTTCCATATGTATGTCACTTCTCTCTAATCGGTGTGTCATAAATATTTGCCCATTGCTTATTTTCTATATGCTTATTCCTCTATCAGAATCCATGCTTCTTACTTCAAGATGGCCCCATAGGGAAAACATTTTGCAAGCCTGAGTTCAATCTCCAGACCCCACATAAGGTGGAGAGAATTAACTCACAGGGTTTTACTTTTACCTACATGTCTACACTATGATATCCAGGGTCTCTCTGTGTATCTCTCTCTCTCCTTCTTTCTCTGTCTCTCTGTCTCTCTGTCTCTCTCTCTCTCACACACACACATACACCTGTCTCTTTCTGTCTCTCTGTCTTTCTGTCTCTCTGTCATTTGGTAATCATTAACATTTTTGTCTTCAGGAATAAATAGTCAAAAAAGTCTCTCCGTGTTTCTCTGTCTCTCTCACCTTCTTGCGCTCGTGAGCAAACACACACATTCATTTAAATTAAGACACTATTACAGCTACTGTTACAAAGCACATAGTGGCCTCTGTGGTCAGACGCTAATTATTGTCAGTCATAACAGTGTTGAATAAATGGTGCAAGCTGTCCGTTTTCTAACAAATTTCAGTAACATGAGTTAAATGCTCCTTCTTGTGGTCACAATCCTCCTCATGTCTCCATTACAGACACATGTGACATGTGTACATCACTGCATTTGTTGTTTGAGCAAACTCAGCCAAGACTATCGTGCGAGTACTTTCTTTACAACCAATAAGTAATCAGCTTCAGATTTTATGAAAATATCGAACATACCCACCAAGTATGTCATTGTGGTATAGGAGAGGACAGACCAAAGAGTGTGATCATTTGGTAATCATTAACATTTTTGTCTTCAGGAATAATAGTCAAAGTATCCAGAAGAAAAATATTGGTAATAGAAATCATACTAAGATTTTTACTTGAGAATTGTGATGTATAAAAGAACACTGTCCACACTTCCAGGTAGGCGAGTGCTGCACAATCCTGTTGCACCATAGTCAACAAAAAGGTGGGAGAAAAATATAAACATCCAGTGGAAATGAGCTAGGAAGCCAAATCCAGATTAATTGTGAATGAGAAAATTAGCATGCTTCAAGTTCTTCAAAGTCTTGTAAATTAAGACAGCTACAGAATTAAAAGTTTTCCCAGTAGCCATCAATATATGAATTTGAGGTTGTGATAGCATGCACAAGTACTGTACAGCCCATGCCAGATAAAATTCCAGTACGCAGGAGGTGAGCTACACATCCTGCCTCTGGCTCAGTTGCTACTGGAAATTGATAGGTACCAGTTTTCTTTAGGAATGCAGGTCATCTATAACCCAGTGTGTAGCCATATTCCTGACACTATATGGGAAACACAAATTTTACTTGATGAGTTGTTTTTGGTTTTTTAATAAAAACATGAAATTGGATGGGGTAGAAAAATAGACTGTACCCAGCAAGAGTTGGAGAGGGAATAAATATGATTAAAATACATGGTATGAAAATGTTTAAAATTTTAAAAATAAAATTATTGATATTAACAATTCTGAATTATTTTAACGGAATGGGTTACAGCAAAATAATGTCTGTGCTATTAACCTACATATATTCTTTATTAAAATATAAATACAATGTGTACAACTTATTCTTGGTACATATGTAGCAATACAGTAAACATTTCAAAAAGGGTGAACAGACTGAGTGTAATAAGTCACACCTTAGTTTAATTAGAGTATTTGTTTTAAAATGAAAATACTTATTAAGAATTTTGATGTGTGACCACATATTTATATACAAAGACCCATTTCGGTATTATCACTAGTATATACACATTATAATTATAACAACACAATTCTGGTACCATTTATTTGATGCATATAACATTTATTAATCCTTTTGTATACAATATTTTCCTGTCACATATAAGAACATGAAGGGCATTCTAAGTAATCGAGTGTAGTCCTTGTTTTGAAAGGACATAAATATAGTTCACAGAAGATGGTAGATTCAAAATGGCCTCCATGCTCACTAGAGTCAGGACCTAGGCTGAACCTTCTTTTCCTATATTAATTAAGTAGTAGAAAGTCTCTAATAGTGTGTTTCTGGTCTATACATTGTATACATTGAGCCAGCAGGTGCTGTTAGGACCATATTGCCAGTTTCAGGCCCTGACTAGTCAAGTGCCATGTTAGGAGTGAAGATCATTGTAGCATCTCTCCTCCACACTGTTACCCACAAAAAGGCAATAAACTCTAGCCCATGTTAAAATTACACAAAGAACAGAAGGATATCTGAGTCACAGCCTGAGGAATTGCAATGTGGAATTAATAAATATTTATACTTGGAATAAAAATGGATTCAGGAGAAAGTGTTAGTTTTTCTTTTGTAAAATTTTTATCGAAATACAAGTATATTCTAATCATGTTTCCCCACACACACACATCCTCTCATTCCCCCTTGCATGCAACCCCACACCTGTCTCTCTCTTTTTCTCTTTCCCTGTCTCTCTCCAAACAAACAGTCTTAACTACTAAGTAAATGCAGTTTTATTCTGACTGAAAAACCATAGCACGATGGATATGGAAAAAAGGTACAGTAACACTGTGGTTGTTTCCTGGCTTTCTATTAACATATAACAATTTAGACCTTGAAGAGATGTTAGGTGCCCTGACATGAGGTGACTCGGGAGTGGGTAATGTTGTGTGTCTTTGAGCACCTTCTAGCTCATGGAAGCTCAGTTTCCCTAACTGTCCAATGAGAGCCCAGCTAAAGCTCACCCCAGTACACTGATGGTGATGTGTGTTCATCCTGGTACACATAATTCTCAATTCATGTGAAATAAACATTTTATTACTAATATAAAAAAAATAAATTCATTAGATAATTATGAGTAAAACATAATGTTATAACAATGCAGCTAAAATAAAATTTGTTAGACAGAATGGATTATGATCATGAAATAATATTTAATTAAAGCTTAAATTTCCTATTGAAAAATCAGATTGTTGTGTCATGGTATGGAGACTTACAAATTACACTAAGAAAATAAATAAAAACAATCTCCCATGGAACATCAGTGGAGATTATAAATGAGTATGCAGTTCTTTTTATATTACCTCATTAAAGTAAAATTTGATAAATAATAAATGAATAATTCTATAAGTTCAGATTTAAAAGTAGCTGATAGGAATGGGGGTGTAGCTCATTTGTCAGTGATAGACCACTTGCCTGAGTCCTGGGTTCAGCTCACAGCATTGCAATAGCAGCAACAAAAGATAAGTATCAAAGTAGAGAAAAAAGATTCAGAAGTGAAAGTCGTCTCCAACAGACATGGAGTTTCAAATAAAGTAGTTCAAATAAAGAGGTAGCTTTTCACAGCACGGCAAACACGACCCTCATGTTCCTGTTGTCCAGAGCTGGTTAAGAAACACTCTCAGTGTTTGGGGGCAAAACTACCAGTCAGACTTTTGCCCAGGTAGATAGAGAAGATATTGGCCTTTGCCTAATTCCACGTTCCATTCCAGTGACTCACTAATTGCATATCTCAGCACCTCTAAATATATCCCAAGTATGCCTATAATTTATCTATTTTTAATATAAATCCTACTTCTGTTAGTGAAAATACTGGTAGGTTATTCATGACCTTAACCATGCTTCTGATTTAATATTTTATTACCAATCTTTACCATGAGAAAACTGGAAGGCATGGTCCGACTCCCAGGTAGAGATTCCTTGAAATCCTATTACAAGTCAATCTTGAGTACCTGTGACCACACTGGGATGTAATTGTCTAATTTTTCAGGGTCCTAAAATAAATTTTGGACGTGAACTTTAGCTTAAAATTTCCTATAAAATAATATGATAATTAAAGCGAAACTTAAAATTGCTTTTTACAGGAATGAGCACATAAAAGTTAGTTACAGCCAAGATTTCAAAGCTGGAGTCTGTGCCCTTTATTTTTATTTTCCTACAGTGCCACCTGGTGCCCATTTTCTGAATAGCAACACTTTTACTGTAATTTCTGACTAAGAAATTGTAGGAAGATAAGGTTATTTTAAGTCCTGAGTTTAAACTAATCAACTGATATAAACTCATTACCTATTATTTATGGTCGTTAACTTACAAATTCAAATTTTTAATGTAAAAAATGAGCTATATTCTAAACCAAATTGCCTGTCTCCAAGTTATTCAGCTACAGTTTCAGACATTAATGGCTTGGCTGTCAGAAGCGATAGTTTAGCTAATCAGCAATGACTCAAAATTCACAGAGTCTTGAATTAAACCCCATTTTTGTGTATTAAAAACGTTTGATGAATAAAGAACATTACAGTTTTGAGTCTGTGGAAAGACAGTATCTTCCATGAAAGAAAGTGCTCAAAACTAAAGGGACTCCTAAGCAGGCAGATGTGCCACGACTCTTTCTGTGAGGTTCTAAGACGAAGACAGCATCTTCAGGTGCCTTGTTCTTAAGTCTCAGTATTTTCAAGTTCTTGTGTCCATTCGCACTGTCTGAGGGAGGCTTGTGTTCTGTAAAATACCGATACTGCAGCTGCTGTCCCTTTTTTTTTATTCAATATATTTTTTTTTATTTTATTTTTTTTTCTTTTTTTTATTTGATATAATTTATTTACATTTCAAATGATTTCCCCTTTTCTAGCCCCCCCCCACTCCCCGAAAGTCCCGTAAGCCCCCTTCTCTTCCCCTGTCCTCCCTCCCACCCCTTCCCAGTTCCCCGTTCTGGTTTTGCCAAATACTGTTTCACTGAGTCTTTCCAGAACCAGGGACCACTCCTGCTTTCTTCTTGTATCTCATTTGATGTGTGGATTATGTTTTGGATATTCCAGTTTTCTAGGTTAATAACCACTTATTAGTGAGTGCATACCATGATTCACCTTTTGAGTCTGGGTTACCTCACTTAGTATGATGTTCTCTAGCTCCATCCATTTGCCTAAGAATTTCATGAATTCATTGTTTCTAATGGCTGAATAGTACTCCATTGTGTAGATATACCACATTTTTTGTATCCACTCTTCTGTTGAGGGATACCTGGGTTCTTTCCAGCATCTGGCAATTATAAATAGGGCTGCTATGAACATAGTAGAGCATGTATCCTTATTACATGGTGGGGAATCCTCTGGGTATATGCCCAGGAGTGGTATAGCAGGATCTTCTGGAAGTGAGGTGCCCAGTTTTCGGAGGAACCGCCAGACTGCTTTCCAGAGTGGTTGTACCAATTTGCAACCCCACCAGCAGTGGAGGAGTGTTCCTCTTTCTCCGCACCCTCTCCAACACCTGCTGTCTCCTGAATTTTTAATCTTAGCCATTCTGACTGGTGTAAGATGAAATCTTAGGGTTGTTTTGATTTGCATTTCCCTAATGACTAATGAAGTGGAGCATTTTTTGAGATGCTTCTCCGCCATCCGAAGTTCTTCAGGTGAGAATTCTTTGTTTAACTCTGTACCCCATTTTTTAATAGGGTTGTTCGGTTTTCTGGAGTCTAACTTCTTGAGTTCTTTATATATATTGGATATTAGCCCTCTATCTGATGTAGGATTGGTGAAGATCTTTTCCCAATTTGTTGGTTGCCGATCTGTCCTCTTGATGGTGTCCTTTGCCTTACAGAAACTCTGTAACCTTATGAGGTCCCATTTGTCAATTCTTGCTCTTAGAGCATACGCTATTGGTGTTCTGTTCAGAAACTTTCTCCCTGTACCGATGTCCTCAAGGGTCTTCCCCAGTTTCTTTTCTATTAGCTTCAGAGTGTCTGGCTTTATGTGGAGGTCCTTGATCCATTTGGATTTGAGCTTAGTACAAGGAGACAAGGATGGATCAATTCGCATTCTTCTGCATGCTGACCTCCAGTTGAACCAGCACCATTTGTTGAAAAGGCTATCTTTTTTCCATTGGATGTTTTCAGCCTCTTTGTCGAGGATCAAGTGGCCATAGGTGTGTGGGTTCATTTCTGGATCTTCAATCCTGTTCCATTGATCCTCCTGCCTGTCACTGTACCAATACCATGCAGTTTTTAACACTATTGCTCTGTAGTATTGCTTGAGGTCAGGGATACTGATTCCCCCAGATTTTCTTTTGTTGCTGAGAATAGTTTTAGCTATCCTGGGTTTTTTGTTGTTCCAGATGAATTTGATAATTGCTCTTTCTAACTCTGTGAAGAATTGAGTTGGGATTTTGATGGGTATTGCATTGAATCTGTATAGTGCTTTAGGCAAAATGGCCATTTTAACTATATTGATTCTACCGATCCATGAGCATGGGAGGTTTTCCCATTTTTTGAGGTCTTCTTCCATTTCCTTCTTCAGAGTCTTGAAGTTCTTGCCATACAGATCTTTCGCATGTTTGGTAAGAGTCACCCCAAGATACTTTATACTGTTTGTGGCTATTGTGAAGGGGGTCATTTCCCTAATTTCTTTCTCAGCCTGCTTATCCTTTGAGTATAGGAAGGCCACTGATTTGCTTGAGTTGATTTTGTAACCTGCCACTTTGCTGAAGTTGTTTATCAGCTGTAGGAGCTCTCTAGTGGAGTTCTTTGGGTCACTTAGGTAGACGATCATGTCGTCTGCAAATAATGATAGTTTGACTTCCTCCTTTCCAATTTGTATCCCTTTGACCTCCTTATGTTGTCGAATTGCCCGAGCTAGTACCTCAAGTACAATATTGAAAAGATAAGGAGAAAGGGGGCAGCCTTGTCTGGTCCCTGATTTCAGTGGGATTGCTTCAAGTTTCTCTCCGTTTAGTTTGATGCTGGCTACCGGTTTGCTGTATATTGCTTTTACTATGTTTAGGTATGGGCCTTGAATTCCTGTTCTCTCCAAGACTTTAAGCATGAAAGGATGCTGAATTTTGTCAAATGCTTTTTCAGCATCCAATGAAATGACCATGTGGTTTTGTTCTTTGAGTTTGTTTATGTAGTGGATTGTATTGATGGATTTCCGTATATTGAACCAACCCTGCATTCCCGGGATAAAGCCTACTTGATCATGGTGGATGATCGTTTTGATGTGTTCTTGGATTCGGTTGGCAAGAATTTTGTTGAGTATTTTTGCATCGATGTTCATAAGGGAAATTGGTCTGAAGTTCTCTTTCTTTGTTGGATCTTTGTGTGGCTTTGGTATCAGCGTAATTGTGGCTTCGTAGAAGGAATTGGGTATTGTTCCTTCTGTTTCTATTTTGTGGAATAGTTTGAAGAGTATTGGTGTTAACTCTTCTTTGAAGGTCTGGTAGAATTCTGCACTGAAACCATCTGGTCCTGTGCTTTTTTTGGTTGGAAGACTTTCTATGACTCCTTCTATTTCTTTAGGCTTTATGGGACTGTTTAGATGGTCTAGTTGGTCCTGATTTAATTTTGCTATTTGGTATCTGTCAAGGAAATTGTCCATTTCCTCCAGATTCTCCAGTTGTGTTGAGTACAGTCTCTTGTAGTAGGATCTGATGATTTTTTCGATTTCCTCAGTTTCTGTTGTTATATCTCCCTTTTCATTTCTAAGTTTGTTAATTTGGATACTTTCTCTGTGCCCTTTGGTCAGTCTGGCTAAGGGTTTATCTATCTTGTTGATTTTCTCAAAGAACCAGCTCCTAGTTTTGTTGATTTTTTGTATGGTTCTCTTTGTTTCTACTTGATTGATTTCGGCCCTGAGTTTGATGATTTCCTGCCTTCTACTCCTCCTGGGTGAAATAGCTTCTTTTTGTTCTAGGGCTTTCAGGTGTGTCATTAAGTTGGTAATGTATGCTCTCTCCATTTTCTTTTTGGAGGCACTCAGGGCTATGAGTTTTCCTCTTATCACTGCTTTCATTGTGTCCCATAGATTTGGGTATGTTGTGTTTTCATTTTCATTGTGTTCTAAAAAGTCTTTAATTTCTTTCTTTATTTCTTCCTTGACCAAGGTGTCATTGAGTAGAGTATTGTTCAATCTCCACGTGTTTGTGGGTTTTCTGTTGTTTCTGTTGCTATTGAAGACCACTTTTATTCCATAGTGATCAGATAGGAGGCATGGGATTAGTTCTATCTTTTTATATTTGTTGAGGTCTGTCTTGTGACCAATTATATGGTCGATTTTGGAGAAGGTACCATGAGGTGCTGAAAAAAAGGTATATTCTTTTGTTTTAGGATAGAATGTTCTATATATATCAGTTAAATCTAATTGGTCCAAAGCTTCAATTAGTTTCATTGTGTCCTTGTTTAGTTTCTGTTTTCCTGATCGGTCCATTGAGGAAAGTGCAGTGTTGAAGTCACCCACAATTATTGTGTTAGGTGCAATGTGTGCTTTGAGTTTTAATAAAGTTTCTTTTATGAAAGAGGGTGCCCTTGCATTTGGAGCATAGATGTTCAGGATTGAGAGTTCTTCTTGTTGTATTTTTCCTTTGACCAGCAAGAAGTGTCCCTCAGAGTCTCTTTTGATGACTTTGGGTTGAAAGTCAATTTTATCTGATATTAAAATGGCTACTCCAGCTTGTTTCCTGAGACCATTTGCTTGTAAAATTGTCTTCCAGCCTTTTACTCTAAGGTAGTGTTTGTCTTTGACCCTGAGGTGTGTTTCCTGTAAGCAGCAAAATGTAGGGTCCTGTTTACGTATCCAGTCAGTTAGTCTGTGTCTTTTTATTGGGGCATTGAGTCCATTGATGTTAAGAGATATTAAGGAATAGTGATTGTTACTTCCTATCATTTTTGACGTTATTTTTTAAATTTGATTGCTTAACTTATTTGGGTTTGATGAAAGGTTACTATCTTGCTTTTTTCAGGGTGGAGTTTCCCTCCTTGTATTGGTGTTGTCCTCCTATTATCCTTTTTAGGGCTGGGTTTGTGGATAGATATTGGGTGAACTTGGTTTTGTCGTGAAATATCTTAGTTTCTCCATCTATGGTGATTGAGAGTTTTGCTGGATATAGTAGTTTTGGTTGGCATTTGTGTTCTCTTAGAGTCTGCATGAGATCTGCCCAGGACCTTCTAGCCTTCATAGTCTCAGGTGAAAAGTCTGCTGTGATTCTGATAGGTCTTCCTTTATATGTTACTTGGCCTTTTTCTCTTACTGCCTTTAGTATTCTTTCTTTGTTTAGAACATTTGGTGTTTTGATTATTATGTGACGGGAAGTATTTCTGTTCTGGTCCAGTCTGTTTGGAGTTCTGTAGGCTTCTTGTATATTCATGGGCATCTCTCTCTTTAGGTTAGGGAAGTTTTCTTCCATAATTTTATTGAAGATATTTGCTGGCCCTTTAAGTTGTAAATCTTCACTCTCATCTATGCCTATAATCCTTAGGTTTGGTCTTCTCATTGTGTCCTGGATTTCCTGGATATTTTGGGTTACAAGCTTTTTGCACTTTGCATTTTCTTTAACTGTTGAGTCCATGGTTTCTATGGAATCTTCAGCATCTGAGATTCTTTCTTCTATCTCTTGTATTCTGTTGTTGATATTTGCATCTCTGTCCCCTGATTTCTTCCCAAGGCTTTCTATCTCCAAAGTTGTCTCCCTTTGAGTTTTCTTAGTTGTTTCTACTTCTGATTTTAGATCCTGGATGGTTTTGCTTAGCTCCTTCCCTTGCATGTTTGTGTTTTCCTGTAATTCTTTAAGAGATTTTTGTGTTTCCTCTTTCATGAGCTCAGCCTGTTGACCAAAGTTCTCCTGTATTTCTTTAAGAGATTTTTGTGTTTCGTCTTTCATGACCTCAGCCTGTTGAGCAAAGTTCTCCTGTATTTCTTTAAGTGTTTTTTGCATTTCCTCCTTGTTGGCTTTTGTATTCTCCTGGATTTCTTTCAATGATTTTTGTGTTTCCCTTGCAAGGGCTTCTAACTTTTGATCCATTTTCTCCTCAATGTCCTTCATGTGTTCCTGTACCAGCATCATGACCAGTGATTTTAAATCCAAATCTTGTTTTACTGGTGTGATGGGGTATCCAGGACTTGCTGGTAGAGGAGAATTTGGTTCAGATGTTGCCATATTGCCTTGATTTCTGTTAGTGACGTTTCTGCGTTTGCCTTTTGCCATCTGGCTCTCACTGGTGTTACTTGGTCTTGTCAGTGCTGGACTCACCAGTGCAAGCTGCCCCTTCCCCGTTGGCCTCTGGTGCACAGCTTACACTCTGCACTGCCTATAGACAGGGTGCTGTTGTCCAGGCTGTTCAGATCCCGAAGCAGGCACCTGAAGGCTCCCGCTGGGGCCCGCAGGATTTATTGGAGCACACCGACTTCTCCCAGCTGGCCGCCCGGAAGCCCCCACTAGCCTCTTGATGGACCTGGAGATGTGGCGGCCACCCAGGCTGATCTGAAGCGGAGAGAGTTGAGCTGGGGGCTTCTGCCTGAGGCCTTGCCCCAGATTGTGTCTGTGGACCAGGTGGAACCCGTGTGCACCCCCAGGGAGCTCCGAAGGTGAATGTTGCTGTGACCTCCCCTGTGCTCCGCTCACTCCGCTGGGCAGCCGATTTCCCCAACCGGGCTGGCGCACACTAGGTTAGCCTTGTCGCCTGGGCCCTGAGTCCAGGCAAATGCCTGGGAGGCCAAGGTCCGAGCAAAGTTCCCCTAGGGCTATGTCTGTTATTTGGGTCCGCCAGGTGACCCGGATGGCGGGCGTGCGCGTCCGCGCTCCGCGAAAGCACCGGGAGAGTCTGTTGTGCTAATAACCTCCTGGGCTGGTTGACACACAGATGGCCCACCAAGCCGCCCAGTTCTTGGGGTCAGTCCTGTGCCTTTTGGGGCCTAGACCCCCGTTTTGTTAGCCTCAGGCTACGCTTGTTAGCAGTCTCTGCCCTCCCGAGCACTCTGGCTCCTGTAGGCAAAATGGCGGCGCGTGCACCGGCCGGGGCAAAAAAAAACTCCTGGCTGGGTTGGCGCCCCGATGGCCACTCGAACAGCCCAGGGCCTGGGTGCAGGCCAACGCCCGTCTGGCTCAGACCCCTGCGGTGTTGGGCCTAGGATTATGTTTGTGTACCTCAGTCGGACCGATCTCTGGAGCCCGGGATCAAGATGGCGGTGAGTCTCTCCTGACTGGCGGGCAGCCGAGTTCTGAAGTGGCTTCCGTGCAGTGAAAGGCTCAGCAGAACCGCAGTTGCTTGCCGCCCGGCTGGTCAGCGAAGGTCAGTGGTCGTGGGCGCAGGACCTAACTGGACCCTGTGTCGCCTTGGTTCCACTGCTGATGGCCCTTCAGCTGGAGCAGCCACTGCTACCGCCGCCGCCGCCGCCGCCGCCGCCGCCCCTTCCAATATATTTTTTATTTACATTTCAAATGATTTCCCCTTTCCTGGGTCCCCACTCCCCGAAAGTCCCATAAGCCCCCTCCCTCCCCCTGTTCCCCCACCCACCCCTTCCCACTTCCCTGTTCTGGTATTGCCCTATACTGCTGCACTGAGCCTTTCCAGAACCAGGAGCCACTCCTTCGTTCTTTTTGGACATCATTTGATGTGTGGATTATGTCTTGGGTATTCAAAGTTTCTAGGCTAATATCCACTTATTAGTGAGTGCATACCATGATTGATCTTTTGAGACTGGGTTACCTCACTTAGTATGATGTTCTCCAGTTCCATCCATTTGTTTAAGAATTTCATGAATTCATTGTTTCTAATGGCTGAATAGTACTCCATTGTGTAAATATACCACATTTTCTGTATCCATTCCTCCATTGAGGGGCATCTGGGTTCTTTCCAGCTTCTGGCTATTATTAATAGGGCTGCTATAAACATAGTGGAACATGTGTCCTTATTGCATGGTGTCCTTAAGGTCTGGCAGCTGCTATCCTTAAACCAAAGGGCACTTTCCAGAAGCTTCAGATGGATGTTGCCTAGACCAACCAGACAGTGCTGGCTTGCTGTGTGTCAGCCAATGGCAGCAGGGCGTTGTGTCAGCCAATGGCAGCGGGGCGTTGTGTCAGCATGAAGAAATGAATGAGGAGCACAGAACAAAAGCAACTGCTTCCTTTGGGAAGAAAACAAAACAACATACAAAAAAAAATTGCTTTACAAGATTTGAAATACTGGATATGTGTACTTGAGCATGATATTCTCTAGGAAGGCTTTTTTTTTTTTAATTATTGAAATGAACACATTGTGGTTTTCTATACACCATTTCAAACTAAGCTAACCCTTGAGAGGCCCCTGTCATCTAATTAGTGATCTTTGCCTAAAGCTTTTCTAAAACTGAAGATATTTCTACCTGATTTGTCCCTAATTAGGAATCTGCTCTGATTTCAGTATTGCACACAGCATTTTTTATTTTGCTATTAATTTTTCAATGCTGTTGTTATAGGTTAGCACCTAAGCTGTGTTGAACTCTGATAAGAATTTCTACATATTCTCGTTTAACTGTTCTGATCGTAACTATTTGAAGAATATTTTTGTATTTAACAGTTCAGGAAGATTGCAGAGCCACCGGACCATTCACACACACACCCCTTTTTTAACACTTGGACTCAGTTGTGCTGGTGAATATTTCACACCAACGCCTAATTTCCTTAAACCCCACATGTAAGACATGAAGTTAATTGATGGGTACATTCAGCGAGTGCTCAATGCTGAGGACTAAAGAAGCTCAAGTGGTGAATGTGCATTTCTTCGGCCATGTTAAGAGTCTATAAAGAGACAAAGAATTGTGAGGGGAAAAAAATACTGGGTGTTTAAAACAAAATGTTGTGAGAAAAGCATTCAGCAAAGAACACTGACTGAGGAAGGAAGGCGTGTTGGGGGTCGAGGTACAGCGCACACTGGGAGAAGCTGGGGGAAGGGAGGCTGGAGCTCAGGATACACTTTCCATTGCGCATGCTCAAGTTCACCCAGGGGCTTCCAGTCTCAATTGTATGCTGAGGCTGGTTGTCATCAGAGACCTACAGAGTTTAACATTCTGCAGCAGAGAAACTAATCTGGGCCCATGAGGCTCACAGAGACTGAGCCATCAACCGAGGAACATGCACGGGCTGGACCTAGGTCTCTACACATATGTGGCAGATGTGTAGCTCGACCTAACAACTGGGGCAGGAGGCTGTCTCTGACTCTCTTCCTGCCATTAGACCTCTTTCCCCTAGCTGCATTGCCTTGTCTGGTCGCAGTGGGAGAAGATGCTTAGTCTTGATGAGATTTGATGTGGCAGAAAAAAGAGAGAAGGGGGAGGAGAGGCTGCAATGGAGATTTTAAGTGAATATACATAAATTAATGAGAATTATTCTTTTAATAGATAAAACCATTGTCCTTAAAAGTATCTTCTCAGTCACCACACAAAGTTCCAAATTGTGTAATGTTGTATATCATAGTTTCGCTCTAAGATTTTAATATTTGGTTTTAAGTTAATATCTGGGTATTTCTTATCAAATGCTTCCATTTAAGGTTTTGTAAAATAAGAATATATATATGCATACATTTATTCATATATACACATACACACACTGTAAAAATAAGTCTAATATCTGGAACATACTCCTATCCAATTTAGACTTCTTAAAATTTCTCTTTGCTTTCCCAGGACAATAAGCTTAGCTATAGGGAATTATATATTACAAGTAATTCTTTTATCTGCATTATTTATGAGTTTTGTTATAAGTTTTATTATGAGCAGCTCTAAGATTTCCATAGACACCACTGAGTTTTTACTTAATGAATTGAATTTCCATTCACTTGACTTGTATGAAACTGACTTAATGAGACACTTCTTTGCTCAGAAGTGGGTCAAGTCCAAAGGAAGATTCCAACAACCCATTATCCTGGACTCACTGTCTGTATAGCTTGTATTTTTATGATGGTTTATAATTTAAGTAAATCAAGTAATAATAAATCTTGGAACTATGTCTAATTTTTAGGTCATATACTTAGTAGTGAACAAACTATTTTTGGCTTGGTCACTAATACAAGACTTATGTTCTCTCATTTTCTTTTTTGTTTTGTTTTCCTTTGTTTTGTTTTTGTTTTTCGAGACAGGGTTTCTCTGTGTAGCCCTGGCTGTCCTGGAACTCACTCTGTAGACCAGGCTGGCCTTGAACTCAGAAATCTGCCTGCCTCTGCCTCCCAAGTGCTGGGATTACAGGCGTGCGCCACCACTGCCCGACTCTCTCATTTTCTTAATGGAAATCCTAAACTATGGCTGTATCATTTCAGAGAAGAGTCTCTATTCTTAGGGGACAGATACTGTGTCCCCTAGGACCTATAGCCTAGGTCTTATAGTCTAAAGGTATGCTCTTCGACATTAGCGTTTATAGAAAACAGTAACAAGTATATTAGAAGTTTACTATCATCCATCTGAAATACCTGAAAGCACTATTCAAAATACAAGAGAGAACCCATGTGAATTACTTACCTTCACAGGACATATGGCTTCTGTTTTCTCCAGACCTTCTATGTGTTCCCTGAGAGCTCTTGGGCCTCCAGGTAGCGAGGTGCCTTTCTGCAGGCTGAGCTGCTACAGCCTGTCCCTGAACCTGTTCCTTTCTATCTCCTGGAATAAAGAAGTGTCCACCACCTCACCTTCCTCAGGATTCCCTGTGGACTATACTTCCATCTTCCCCAGGCTCTGTCTTTGTTCTCTTTTATTTTCTGCCGCTTTTTCTTCCTTTTCTCTCTTCCCTCAGTCTCCTTAAGCCTCCATGACACTGGAATGATTCCTAGACCAACCCCCGTCTGCCCCGTGAGTGCTGCCCTGTGTTGCTGCTCTGTCCCCACCAAGGCATGGTGAAGATTTGCCCAGAATGCTGATGCCTTCTCTCTGGAAATGCCTCAGTGAGGACTAATATCAGTACGCTTTTTCCACAATATATATGTACATATATATGCTCCTCACAACGTTCCTTTCCTACCTACCTTCCATCCCTTTCTCCCTCATCTGCCTCCTCAGTCCTTCACTCTTATGAAATATCCACCACCAGCAGCCCCGCGTCTCTATGGGAACGGAATGTTAGGATTTTGGGGAATTCCTACTCTAGTTCACTGTTATTCACATGGCTGGTGGCCAAGTTTCTGTGGTGAAGCCTTTTTCTTTCTTTCTTTTTTCCTTTTAATCTTTAGCCAGGACTACTTTCATACCTCCAGTTTTAGGTTCTATCAGATCTTGGCATCCCCAATTCTGTGTCTTAAACGGCTAAAATCTCACCTTAAGGTGAACCTTGTTTTTCTCCCCAGTTCCTGACTTGTCCTCTAGCAGACATCCTGCAGACTGTTCAAAGACGGTTTCTGTTTCTGACCATTCCCCTAAATAACATAGGGACTGTCAAGCAGGTGACTTCAGCAGCCTCTGCGCCTGCACACTTGAGTTCTATTTCCCAAGAGCGGGCAGGTGGCCTTTCAAATATTACTAAGATTATTCTGCATTTGGCATCAAACGTTGCACCCACTTTGCATCTGACACAGTGACTCCCCACATCCTGCCTGTGGTCTGTGATCTGACCCCAGCAGCTTCTCTGACCTGGTGTCATTGGTCCTCATGGACTGCAAGGCTAATCTCTTCTTCAAGCCCCTGTCCTGCTTCCCATGGTTCAAACCCAGTAGTCCACACATGTTCTCCTGCCTGGGGTATTCTTTTCCATGCTCGTCACTAACATTTCTTTGAAATATGTGAGCCACAGAAATGTCATTTCTCAAGAGAATTTCTTGCACTGTTCACTTTCCAAATTAAAAACTCTTCTTGCGATGTTGTATCCCAGAGCATGATAGTCTGTGCTTCAGTGAGCTAGGCACAGTTCACCATAGCATACAGAGAGGCAGTTTGGGATAACTGAAGGAACAGTTAGCTTGAGTCCTGACTCTCACCACTTACTGTGTCTAGGTACAAGTTATTTGAAAATAGATTTTTTTCATACAGTATGATTATTATCCCCAGCACCTCCTAATTTCTCCCCTTGTCCCCTTCTATCTAGATCTATACTCTTTCTTTCTCTCATTTGAAAATAAGCCAACCTCTAAGGAATAATAAAAGTAAAATAAAAACAAGCAACTTAAAGAGGCCAAAACAAACAAAAGAGTAAGATCCAGAGAAACACAGGGACACACACACTCTTACAGATAGGGATCCCATTAAAACACAAGACCAGAAGCCATATAATAATAATAGTAAGAAGAAGAAGGAGGAAAGGGGGAAGGAAAGAAGAAGGAGGAGAAGAAAGGAGGAGGAGGGGAAAGAAGAAGAAGAAGAAGAAGAAGAAGAAGAAGAAGAAGAAGAAGAAGAAGAAGAAGAAGAAGAAGAAGAAGAAGAAGAAGAAGAAGAAGAAGAAATGCATAGCATGACATAACATTACAAGACAAACTCCAAAGATGCCGCTGTTTGTTTTGTGTTGGCTATCTACTTCTAGTCATGTGGCCTACCCTTAGTTTGTCTCCCCAGTGAGACTCCCTTGGTTAAAACATTTTTATTTTAATTTGGAACTGGCTGTCAATCAGAGATAGCTTCTGTGTTCGAGATGAGGCTGTGTGTCTACTTCTGCTTTACCTTTAGGACCCCATCTTGTACAGGCCCATGTAGGTTCTATGCATGCTGCCACACACTCTGTGAATACATTGGTATGCTGGTCCTGCTATGTTTAGAAGGCCTTGTTTTCTTTGTGCTTTTTATTGCCCCTGACTCTTACACTCTCTGAATCTCTGAACCCTGAATGGAGGAATTGGATGGAGACATCCCAGTTAGGGCCAGTCTTTCAAGGTCTCTCCCTCTCTGCACATTTTAGAGATAAGTTATCTAAATTCTGCCTGCAAGTTTCCTTGTGTGTCACACGAGGACAAAACAAATGCCTGTCTTGTAGAAGATTTGGAAAGACAAAGTGGTTTCTATTTTTAGCTTATAGTAAATACTTTAAAAGCATTTGTTTACAAATACGTGGTATATGTGTGGCTTCGTAAGTGTGAAATTTGCTTTATGTCTGAATGCGCGGTTATGTGTTGTGATTCTTTTTTTTTATGTGTTGTGATTCTTAATTGCTATGAAATGATTACTTGACAGATGAACATTGCATTGCATCTTATATGTATGTTTAGAATGAGAATAGCATTCTACAGTTATTTATTTGTATAGCGCATAACCATTTGTAACCTACCCATAGAGTTAGAGAACTTCGCTTGTTCATAATGTCAGTTCTAGAAAGCATCTGTGGACCTGTGCTTTCTACTCTTCTCGGCCACCCACACTTACAATGGTTTGTTTGTCCATTCTGCCTTCATGATCCTCCAGCAGCCTATTTGTGAGATGTCTGAGGGGTAACAGTCCTAAAAGTCTTGCTCTGCTCTGAGTTCTCTTAGAGGTTCTCCTGTGTTTAGTTCCCAATGAAAGACTGTAATTTCAAAATTATATCTGTTTCTATTGTCCCTTACATTCTTTTTCTAAGGAGCCCTTCTGTGAGTGACAGTTAAAATTTTCCAACTTTCTCTCTGTGTCCCGATCAAACATGTCATTTCTTGATTCTGAATATGTGAACACTGGAAAGGCCCTCACACAACTCAAATTCCCGAATTATTTACAGGATTATTTAGAAGTATTTAGACAGTGGAACACTCAAGGTTATAGTAGGAAAATCCCACCACTTGGTCCTTTAGCACACCTTTGTTACTTAGGATTTTATTTTTCTCTTCAAAGGGAAACAGTGTCACATGCTTGAGATGTATGCAGTTGAGAGTTAGTGAAAATTGTGCAAGCCAGGCGGTGGTGGCGCACGCCTTTAATCCCAGCACATGGGAGGCAGAGGCAGGTAGATTTCTAAGTTCGAGGTCAGCCTGGTCTACAAAGTGAGTTCCAGGATAGCCTGGGCTACACAGAGGAACCCTGTCTCGAAAAAAAAAAAAGAAAGAAAGAAAGATAGAAAGAGAGAGAGAGAGAGAGAGAGAGAGAGAGAGAGAGAGAGAGAGAGAGAGAAAGAAAGAGATAAAGAAAGAAATAGGAAATTATGCAACTGATTTCAGAGTTCATTTGTATGTTTATTTTTTACTCTTTGCAGTTTAACAGCAATGCTCAGGATGTAAGCTGTTTCCAGCACCTGGTTCAAGCGAACGTGAGAAACAAGAAGGTGTTGAAAGATGCTGTGAATAACATTACAGCAAAGGGAATAACAGATTACAAGAAAGGCTTTAGCTTTGCCTTTGAACAGCTACTTAACGTAAGTATCAATAGGTAATTTTATTTTGTCTGCTTTTTAGACATTCTTATAAAAATTACTGACCACCATTGAAATTGACTGACAGGTTATGTTCAGCTATTCAGTGAGCCACGGTAGAGGTGGCAGATGCGTTAGCTAGTCAATACTTGGTTTACTGTTGCTTCATTAGAAGCTTTTACTGCAGTGTTTTTATGGGCTTGTCAATGTTCTGAGATAATATGATGTGGGAACTTGTTACCAATATAGGAAAATGTCTTCATTAATTTTTGTCCCAAAAAGATGGGCTTTATCCTCCCTGAAAAGTGACAGTATCAGCCTTTGGTACATTAGAGCGCTGCAAACGGTTGTTGATATTAAAAGGTAATTGCTCATTTAAAGGCTGAGGCTGATGATCCCAATTACAGGAGGTTCTCAAGGCCTTTAGCAGACTGCCTGCCTACTTGAGTTGTATCAAATTGCACAGCAATGTTTAAGGTCATTGATAGAAGAACATAATATAATATATATTTTCTCACTAACTTTATAGTGATTTCATGTTTAAGTGGTAGCACTTTGAGTGGTTAATCTAAATGAGCTCTATGCTTAGAATTGACTTATTACTCTGCTTTAGTGGCCCTTTAGAAACTTTTAAATTACATGTTAGGCTCATATTATACTTTCAGATAGGCTTAAGAGAAAAGGTTGACATTTTCAAAGAAGCTGCACATTCAGAAGTTAGTGCAATTCATTTTTTCCGTCATTTAAGCAAACACATTCCATAACAGTGGAGAAGCTAAGATTATAATTTGCTAGCTCCAAGAAGTCCAACTCGCTAAATTAATTGTTCATTTTAATGGTCCTCTGATGCTAATTCATTATTTTATGCACAGTTCTTTGCAAGGCCTTAAAGGTTAAGACGATTTATTGCTGGAATTGAGTCTTGCAGGATTAGAATCTGTGTGACAGGTCAGGAGAGGACAGAGATGGGGGGTGGGTGCTCCGGGAGTTGGCTTCAACACATAAGGAGCCCTGAGGAGCACTGTGTGTAGCACTGCTCAGGAATCTTGTCATCTCCAAAATGTAAGGTGAATTGCCCAGGAGGGAAGAACAGAGAGAGGAAGGCTTGTCTGGAAATGGATTAAAAAGTTAATATGCAAAGTCTGAATCAGGCTAATGTTATGTGTTGCTTCCGCTATAAAATTATAAAAGCGGGTAGAAGAAACATTTACTCATGCAAAGCCCAAACACTAATCAGTTACAGGGATATTGTTATGAGTCAGATGATATCTAAATAACACAGGCTCTTACGTGTATGGGGCTGTGGGAAAAAGTAACACTAAACAAACAAAATGCTGAGGGTTACCAAATTAAAAAAATATTATAAAGAAGATATAATCTGGAGCACATTCTAGTTTAAAGCATAGTGGTCTGGGAAGGTGTCACCAATGGAGTGACATTTGATGGAAGGTTTAAAAGAAAGGAGGTGGCAAGATCTTCGGCTCGCTAATAAGGGCTTCCACCCCTGGCCTGATCAGCAAACCTATTTTTAGAACACACTAAGGAGTAGACATTTTATTTGTTGGGCATAATGTGCACATGTTTTTTTTCATATCTGTTTTCTTTTCCTAACTTTTGTCCTGAATAATTTACATATATGCATATTTTTTAAATAGTATAATGTTTCCAGAGCTAATTGCAATAAGATCATCATGTTATTCACGGATGGAGGAGAAGAGAGAGCCCAGGAGATATTTGCCAAATACAATAAAGACAAAAAAGTGAGTGCTATTTTTGAATATTTTAACCTTTATATGTAGATAGTTTTCAGAAGGGTAGCCGGTGGTGGTGAGGAGAAACTTCTTTTCTCCAAAATGTTACTTGCAGTTACAAAATCGCATTGCTGGTGAAATAAAACTTTTTTCAGGTAACCAAGCATAAAGCTACAAATATATTAGTCATAGATTGTAGGTTTATTGGTTCCATTTTAGTCTTACATTATCAAAAGAGAGAAATGAGAGTGAGAAAGATGTCTTCTAATCATTGAAATTGATAGGAAGATTTGAAGTCTTAATGCAGCAAGAAATATCTACAGTGATTTTTTTTTAAATGTGAAAATAATTTAGAACAGCCAAAAGATGCAGCCCGCTTGAAAATAAGTTCAGTGGATGGTTTGGGAGAAATGCTTTGATTGTCATAAGAATTTCAAGAAGGCTGTATCCCAGAAGCCATGGGGAAGAGGAAGATCAGTGTTCTCCTTTTGGGATATGTTCCTTTTCAGGTTTGCAGTGCTTCAGGGACAATGTAGGGCAGGTACAGGTTCCTGCTGCGAAGAGAGTATTACTATATCACTAAGGTAACTTCACAGGCCTGTAACTGCTCACCCAAGAGTCTTATCAAGAGTCCTGTCTTCTTACTGATTCTCAACCTGTTTTTCTAGAATGTTAAGTGATTAGCTTAAAAGCCACTGGGGTTCTTTCTCTAGCTCCTCCATTAGAGACCTTGTGCTCAGTCCAATGGCCTGCTGAGGCATCCACTTCTGTAAGGAGCTTGTAACCCCATAGGAGGAATAACAATATGAACCACCCAGTATGCCCAGAACTCCCAGGGCCTAAACCACCAACCAAAGAGTACACATAGAGAGAGACCCAGGGCTCCAGCTGCATATGTAGCAGAGGATGGCCTTGTTGGACATCAAAGGGAGGAGAGGACCATGGACCTGAGAAGGCTCAATGCCCCAGTGTAGGGGAATGCCAGGTCAGGAAAGTGGGAGTGGGCGGGTTGGTGAGGGGGGGGGGAATTGGATAGGGGGTTTTCAGAGGGGAAACAAGGAAAGGGGACAACATTTGAAATGTAAATAAAGAAAATATATAATTTTAAAAAGTCCACAAGAAAAGTCACGGGGGAAGACACAATGTCTAGCTTGTGGTTTAAAAATTTATAAATTTATCCTAATGAAAACTCCATCCATTCCTCCCCAGCCTCCAGATAGCTGCTATCTGGAGATATAGCAGACATGTGTGACCATACATGGCTTTTGTTTTCTGACTGATGGACAGTTTTACTTTTGGGGAAAATGTGGATGAGCAGTCGCTCCAATCGGTGGATTAGTGATATTTGAGGCACATCCATACAATTATGCATATATTAAAGAAAACAGTGCCATGTGGCAATTGATGGGTGCTGAGAGAGGGAGACTCAGTCTTTTCCACTCCAGGTATGAACCCTGGAGAGGTTAGCTGACCCTGAAGAGGTCACAGCTAATCATCAAGAGCAAGATCAAATTTCTTCAGTTGGTTGTATTGATAAATGTATGTGTGTGACAATTATAATTAATGGATTAGAACCCATGAGTTTTAGGAGGATTGGGAACAACATAGGAAGACTTGGAAGGAGGAGAGGTGATGAAGACAGATACAAAGACAGGGCTCACATAGGAGCCCTGGGTCCTGGTACAACTCTAAACGCAGGCTATAGAGACAAGCCAGCCATCCTTTGGCAAATAGATATGTAGACCATGCCACACACATGCTAGGAAATGCTAATTGGCCTCAACAAAAGGAAATTCTGTAGTATGTGACATAGTTGAACTTAGATATCATGCTCAGTGAAATAAACTCTTCATACACACACATGCAAATAAATGAATATGTTTCCTCTTACATGAGCTATCAGCATAGTCACATTCACAGGATCGTGAAGATGCCAGAGACTGAGAAAGAAGGACAGATAATTGTGTTATTTTCAATCTGCGAACACACAGTTTGAGTTTTGCAAGATGACTTCAGGGAGCTGTCCTATGGCATTGTAACTGTAAGAAACATGGCTTTGTTTCAGATACTTTTTTTTTATTACTTCTTTTGTGTTTTGAGATTATAATATAATCGTACCCCCTCAGGATACATTGTGGAATGGGGGTCCAAAGATTGTAAGAGTCAGTAGATCAAGGCACTAGCTGTAAGATTGGGTCTTCAAGTAATGTCAGAAGCTACACTCATAAAATCTCACTAACAGGATGGCCTAAATATGAGCCGATATATGTCTCCTTAAAAATATGCGGAGGGTATACCTCATACAGTATGTTTTTACCACAACAAAATAAAAGAACTTAAATATATAAAAATTATAAGGTCTTAAAAATGTGTGCCCTTTAAATAAATTATCCGGAAAGCTACTATCTTTATTTCGCTTTTTCCTCCAAGAACTGGGAGAGTGCACATGCCCAGTGAATGCTTTACATTCAGTTTCCATCTAGATGACTCAAAGCAGCCCAGGTAGGTGTGATATGCTGCCTGTGCAGCTGACGAATTAGCCTGTGGATACACAGCACACTCTAATGAAGCCAAAAACTTTGAGAATTAGAACAAAATGTTTGGGTTCTTTTTCTGGAATGCACTACTCTTGGGAATCAATCTACCTGATTAGAGATAGGTGGAGATTTAAAACTGAATCCATGTTAATCTCCTGCAACAGCTGTTCCAAATTACAACACACTCACTTTCTAATCTTTACCTGAAGCAGGGACATTCCTTAGGGTTCACCCATGTGTATGAGACCTCCTTAAAAATGGTGCCAAAACTAAAATGATCTCCATCAACAAGAACACACAAATGAGTAAAGGAAAGTCAAACCAGACTTAGAGTTGAAAGATAATTCCCAGGACTAGAAAATCAAGCATATTTGCTTTTCTGTAGGATTCATAATTGTTTCACTAGCAGTGCACACTCCCCCTCTAAGGAGAAAAATGATTCTCTGCTACTTCACTTAATTTTCAGGATTTAATTTTAAAAAGAAGCCAAGCAAAATTATTATGATGAACATTTCAATGTATCTAGCAAAAAAAAAAAATAAAGACGTGAGTGTGAAATAATTTTCAAACTAAGGAATGTTCAGTTAATGTCAGAATCACTTAGTAATATCCATTATTATAAAAATTTTTAGAGGTTTCTTTTTAAATATGACGAACTCTTTCCTATAATGCCACATAGAAAGTCATTCTCCATTGTCTGCAAAAGTCTACACCAAGTCACAAATGACTGAAGGTGCATCAAGGTTTACACTAACAACTGCTTTTGTTTTAACTGACAGGAAGAAATTTTACAAGAAATAATTTATTTTATTCTCTACTTGTTTTTGTGCCCCCCTCCTTCATCAGAAAAAATCATAGTCTTTGTAAGGAATTGTCTGGACATCAACAATGAAGGCTATTTAGCTTATAAAATATTGAATGCCATTTACCAATTACATTGTGCTTCTAAAATCCTTTTTTCTTTTTTTGGTATTTTTGCACTATCAACCATTTCTTAGAGTGACACTTTTGAATAAGAGCTATATACCTTTGTTTATAAATCTCAATATGGTTTATGCTAGAGTCAGGATGCAGTTGAAACAATGCAGTACTGACGAAACCTGTGGAGAAATTATCAATTTAAATGGAACGTTTTGTGCAGGTGTGTGTTGGGATATCTGTATATAGTTTTGTCTCCAAAACCATTTGCTTCACTTTTGTTTCTCTTAAAATAAAATTAAGATTGACAGTTTATTCTCTACACTAATAAAATACTTTCCAGGTACATTTTGTTCATATTTGAGGTATGTCACCTTAGTGCATTTTGCAGATTATGTGTATATACATATACATCATATACACATACACATACACATTTACATATAAAATGAAGAATTAAATTAACACCTTAGGTGAGTGTACTTGAACTATGTTTTAGTCATAATTATATTATGTCAACATGGAATCATTTATGTATAAAACATTGCCAGGAAAGGCTATTAGTTTAGCTGTTTCCATGACTGTCTTTTGTTTTGATTAAAACTGTTTCATATATTGTCTCTCTGGGGGCTCTCTGCCCAGCCTCTCTCAAGTGTTCCTTTTGTCTGAGCATCCTTTGGTCCTGTGTTAAAAGCACCTTCTTTCTGGTTTGTTTTCACTGCACAAGATGACCACTTGCATTATATGCTGACATGCTATGTTGAGTTTTTATTTATCCTAGAAGCTTTGTGAAGTAGTATGACATAAGTTTGTGAGCCTACAGTAGAATTCAAAGCAATAGCATAGTGCTTGGCTCATAGTAATTGCTCAGTTTTTATAAACATGCCATGTATATACTGAATATACTTCAAATTATGAGAACATCACAGATGTCAAAAAACATTCAGTGGATTTGTAATTCATTTAAGTGGATATGGTTCAAATAGTATTTTCCTGTATGATCGGAGCTTGTAGTAAAAATGATATTGCACTTCCTCATGTACCTTCCTTGAAGGTAGGAAAGTCCATATGATTTGTCTCCATGGTGCTTTTTACCCTTGTCTGTCCAATACACAAGATTCTTTTAACATTTCATCACTAGTGATGGTGAAGTACTTTTTATTACCCAAGAAGTATATCTGATCGGAATCACTCTCTATCTTGCATTCTGTAGTCAGCTGGTGATAATCTTTATAGACTGCAGATTGCTTGGAAATCCCTTGTTCCTGAAGTCTTATCCTACTTTATAAAGTGCAAGACACGTATTCTGGGGAAAGAGGGACTAAAAGTCCTCTTTGTAATCCAATAACACGAAAGTGATTCATTACAACAGTTAGCAGGACTCCAGTATGATCCCAAGGCACAGATCTACACTGACCACACATCTGCATGATACATATGAGAAACATTAACCTATTTTTAAGATGGTGCATGTGAAAGCTTTATGATACTCACATGTTGTTTTCCTTCTTAAACAGTTGTTTTATGTTAATGACTTGGTCATGTTCTGCAAGAATGAGTTACATTGTTACTTCTCTTAGATCTTTGGAACTGAAGTAGGTTGAACATAGATAGACACATGGCATATAGATAGTTTTAACTCCTTAGCATTGATGTCTTCTGTTGTGTAGAATAAATAGATGTCCAAACCTGATCATCTAGACAGGTGTTATTTTTAGCCATTTCAGGTTCCTGATGTAGGAAAGGCTTATGACCTGATACAGAAAGTGAGTTGTTATACTGTCTCCCGTGCTCTAAGCTAATGGTGTAGTCATCACCATCTTTAGTACTACAGCTAAGACTTACACTATTATGACTTTTATATGTTACAAAGACTTCACATTTAGGTTTTTATTCATAGTTAGAACATTCACATGATCAAAGTAGCATCACCATTATCTTTCTTGACATATTGTTGAAATATGAAAGTCAAAATAAGAGACATCAAAAAATTTGTTGAAAGTCAAGTGATAAGAGTCAAGAACTTAAATTCCTGTAGTCTAAATTGGACAGGCTCATACAGACTATCCTGGCTGGTCATCTGTCAGGGCCTTTCCTCTAGTCAACCTTGAGGCTAACCACTTGCCCACACTAGAGATTCCCTCCTCTGCAGACAGCCTGACATCACCTTCAGCAAGGATGCTTTTTGAATCTATAACCAAGCTGGAGTCAATATACATCATCAAAGCTGTGTAGGCTACAAATGCCCTTCAGATCCTGGGGTTTTAGGAAATAAATTAACTGTGAACATGAATCTAGAATTTATTTATTGCCTTATGTTATAGGACTAGAAATGTAGGCTGTTTAAAGGCCCTGTGTTTAAATATGTGTGTGGCTTGTGGAAACCACTGTAGAGTATTTTCCTAGATGTTTTTAGTCCAGTCTAGTATCTTGATAAGCTTAATCCCAAATGTCTTAGTTCTCAGAACAGACTTATAAAACCCATCTCTGACATCACTTTCCTCACTTGTATGAATAGCTGAAGTTTTTTATTTCAGTTTTACTGGCTTCCTTTCTTCATAGACTCATTCCCATTATTCTTTGGAGACTTGCCTATTGTAAATTAAACTTGAACTCTGGGTAACTGATAATTGTCGAAGTGACAGTTTCCAGTAACTGGGTTCTGCTGGGAAACAAATTCATGTGGTATTACAAAGCTGACCCTGTGGGTTTAGAGAACTCTTAATTGAAGAAAAGTATTTTAGATTTCAACAAACAATGCAGAAAATTTCACAAAATCATTTGGCAGAAATAAGAACTTTGGAATAAAGTTATGAAGTGGTGACATATACTTTATTATATATGCATCTATTTTTAACAGCACTCAAGATTGAACCCAAGGTCTCTTACATGCCGGGCAAACACTATACCATTGAGTTCATCATTATATTTAAAAAGCTAAATTTGCTGCTTTCTTGAATTAAGTATTCTAGGTTTGCAATCATCTATGAATTATTGGAATTATAATATTCTGTTCAAAGAAATCAAATTTTAAATTTTGATTTATTTTTTGTCATATAAGTGCACATACAACAGGTAGACATGAGCATCATGGCATACAGCATATATGTGGAGAGCAGAGGAAAACTTTGTGAGGTCAAGTCTCCTTTTCTACCTTTCCATGAATTCCAGGGCTCCATTTCTCAGGATGGTTACTGGGGAATGCAAACAACTTCACTTGCTAAGCCATATCTCCTTCCCAAAGATATAGATATCTAAACCACTGAAGGTAAAATACATAAATTTACAAATAATAAAGCCCAGTTTGAGCTTGTTTAATTTTATTATGTTCCATACATTCCTTTGCTTACTACCTATGTCTAAATCAAAAATGATACAAATAAATGAAAGATTCTTATGTTTGCTTAAAGTTCTTATTAAACTAAAGAGAATCTATGCAATGAAAAATAAAAATGATATTAATTTAGGACGATAGAAAAGACCCAAGTTACAAAACACATGATGTAAACCAGTGTGCCCTTTAGCTCCATTCTTCCCACATTTTGCTAAAATGACTTATATGAAAAATCACAGCAAGCCTGGTGGTCTGTCACTCTGGAGAACAGAAGATACTCAACTCTGCACTCTCTCTTAATATAACAAGCCTTTACACTTATATGAAACCACTGCAATAGGTGTTAAGGTGTGCAAACTCAGAACTGCTATTTATCCCGGAGTTATTATTCTCTCATCATTTTTGGGCTCCAACATAAGAAATCTCTGAAGTCATTTGTGACTCTGTAGGTCTGCAATATGACCCGATAAGAAAGGCTTGGATAACATTGGTTAAGGACCATTTAACTGATATTTCCCTGTAGGTTTCACTCTGAAAATTCCCACTGTACATCTGCTAATTACCTGAATTGACCATATGATTATAAATGCTTTCCTAGCATGAGTCAAAGAATGTACCTAGCACAAAAGCTGATCTGGCACAATATAGGCCCAGTAGAATGTGGCAGGTTCGCCTGAGGGTGCACATGAAGCCTTTATCTCCTGACTGCATATTCAGAAGTACAATTTGTTTTCTGTGTAGCTGTATTTGTTTTTATATAGTTTATACAATATACACACTGGAATAACTGGAATGTGCAGGCCTTGGCGAAGATTCTTTGCCTTGAAGCTTACATTGTAAATCTTTCAGAGACTCATTCCATTTCTCAAGAATCATGAATGTAAAGATATTTTTATACCTGACTTAGCAGGTTTTATATAGGGATATATGTGTATATATATGCATACATTCCTGTACTTCACTATAGGAATATATGTATGTATTTAAAAAGAAGGCATGAATTTCAAGGAGAGTGGAGCTGGGGTATATGCGGTAGTTTGGAGGGAGAAACAAGAAGAGGGGAATGTTGTTATTATTGTCTCAAAAATATGTAGGAAACCTAAGTGGCACTATCTGTGCCCTCCGTTTGGGCCGCTCCACATTTCAGAGTTAGTTCATAGATGGCTCCACTGGGTGGCAGCAATGCAGTATGGGAAGCAAGGGATGACGCATGAAGTTCTGAGTAGAAGCCACTGCACACCAAGATCACCAGTGTCACCCCTGGGTGCTATACTGTGTCAAGTTTAACACTCATAAAATCAGACTCTCCTGAACTAATTAGGGAAAATATATTTAAAAACACAAATACTGCAATGATTTTGCATTGAACAATATCTTATGGAAAATAGGTTGACCTCGGAATTCAGTAACTTTTATACTGATGTTTCATTGTAATGTGTGAAGCATGTGTCACACAGATTAAGTTTTGAGTGGAAACCTTTTTCTCCATTAAGTATGTAATTTTAAAAATTATAAGATGATTGTTTTGTATACAGATACTATCGCTATACACTATTGTGTATTATCTCCATTAAATTAAGTAAAAGAAAATAAGCATCTTGGGTATAGCAGATTTTATAAATACCATAATGATAAGCCAGCCTCATAAATTATTCAGAAGTTGAATTTCTAGTTCTCGACAATTTAGTTACCACTGAAAATATTCTGGAAAAAAAAATGGGGCTATTGTTCATTTCTGCAGCTAGAAAAACAATTGAAAAAGAAGTTGCAGAGACTTGATATTTATAACATGCAGTGATGCAACTATTAATGCAACTTGCCCTCAAGTCAGCAAGCACCAAGGTTGAACAAAGAAAAGTGAGACAAAGAGGAACTCAGAGTGCTTGATAATGAGGAACTGTAACAGAATCCACTCCTCTGCACCCAGATCATATCCCTCAGCCCCTCATTCGGATTCTGGAGCCCTGCGTGGAAGGCAGGTGAACTCAGCACTAGGAAAACAATGAGGCAAAAAAGTCACTTTGCTCTTCTTCTTAAATTTTTAAAATTTAAATGTTTATTTGCACTGCTTGAATGATAACATCAGTCAAAATAATCACACAACGTGGGTCTAAGTGTAGTGCCCCTGTTATTAGAAATATAATTCACTTGCACTGAGCAGTATCTTATGGAAAGTATTTTACTATAATTGTGTTGTGGTAACAAGAAGTAGAAGCAGCTGTTCTTTAATTGAATATGTGCGGCATGCCTTCTAACATTATGAAGACGTGCCCAAGTACAGATTCCTTAGGGCACACTAGTTAAACTGCATTATTACTTAGGGTGGTCAGCCTTATAAAAATATTTCCCTTAGAATTAAATTGACTGACTAAGTAGTATTTTGAAATATATGGACAACCCCCTAAATGACCCAGTTAAAAATGTGAAGAAACTGAAATACTGTTTGTTTCTCTGAAGGGAGTCAGATCAGGCAAGAGATCAGAGAGGGCACTTGTCTTCTCGGGGCCTTCTCGTTATCCATATAATTTTTAAGTTACTGAAATTCAGATGCAAGCCAGGAATCAAACTACAAGACTTGACACGGGACCCCGAAACAGAGGCAGCACTTGAAGACTTGAAACTGAGACAGGATCATGGCAAGTTTGAGACCAGACTGGGTTCTGTCTCTAAACGAACAGAGAAAACAGGTGTGTCCACCATATGACATCTACATACGTTGCTAGCTGAAGCAACCTGGATGGTGGTGGCTCCGATAAAACGTCACATAGAAACAGCAGTATCTGAAGCATGCATTTTACAGAACAGAGCATTATAACATCCGTGGCCTAGATCAATAGGAGAAAGAAAGAAGTGTGAAAAATTAGGATTTTGAGATTTGTGCTCACAGATCTTGTGTGACACAAAACAAATAAGAAACTGTCAGAGTAGATGACTCCATTTTGGTCATGTCTCAAGATCAAACATGGGGCTCTGAGTCCAGATGCTTAGGGCCTATTTGAAAAGCAGGGGATAGCAGGAAACTGCAGAGCTTGGAAGGAAGAGATAGAAGGATTTCTTGGGGGGAGGGGTGTTGGTGGACAACCAGTCTAGTGAATCAGTGAACTTGAGGTTCAGAGAGAGACCCTTTCACCCCTAAAAGGTGGAGAACTGAAGAACACACTTGATGCCAACCTCTGGCCTCCACATGAATGTGCACACAAGTATGTGGTACACCCTGTCACTGTGCACACACAATGACCACCCCATATGGCTATGAAAGAAGCAAGCCAAATAGCTGCTGAAGTCAGCCATCTTTTCTAGTAAATAAGTGACAGGAAATCATAGTCTCAGATATCTCAAATTTTGTGTCACCCACTGCCTACATGATAGAGAAATGTTTTTACTGTTATTGATAGGTGTGTGATATGTTTAACCAGGTGAAGACAGGGTTCAGTTGCCCCTGCAGGAGGCACGTGTCACTAAGGAGATCACCATCATTGTCCATGCGCTGAGTAGTGAACAGCATGATGCTAAACCACAGAGGCACTGGGAATCTGTGTTCAGGGTGGATATATGGTTTCCTTTTAATGCCTCCTCAAGTCCTTTACAGCTTCAATGTGTGTCTTGTTTAATTAATTTCATGGCCTGTCTGAGCTTTTATCTGTTTCTGCTTTAGCAATTTGTTTTGCTGTTCTTACCCGGTTTTTCAACTTTTCTTAGGTCCGTGTGTTTACATTTTCTGTTGGTCAACATAATTATGACAGAGGACCTATTCAGTGGATGGCTTGTGAAAATAAAGGTAACACATATGTTTCTCTTGAGCATATTTTCTTAGAAGATAAAATAATTTGAAAACTATCATTATGTCTTTACTCACGTTTAAAATAATGTAAAGTAGGAACTTTAAAAGGTATGTAATAAGAATTAGATTCAGAACTCACTTTCTAAGGAAAAGAAGATAGGAGCGACTCTGAGATTAGCACTGCATTAGAATATACTCAAACATCTGATCCTAATATTGTGAACTGGTGAAAGGTGCAATGATATCTAATGACATATAGCAGATTTGTGCATATTTTTCCTTTGACTGACTGAATTACTCTTTTGGAAAACCATCTCATACTTTTCTCGGTATTCAGATTTTATGCAGCAAACTGTTTTCTTTATACTGGGAGAAAAGGAAGTCTTTTGAAGAATAAACTGGTTATTTTACAGCAGAGAAGAAAACCTGAATACATTTTAGAAATTGTATTTTGGAAAATGTATGCATATAATAATTATGTATCTATTTCTACCTTTAAAATACTTTAGTGAGGATATTTTAATAGCTGTAGCTTCTGTGTTCCTATGTAGAGGACAGTAGTTATCTTATATTACCTACAAATATAGTAAATTTTATCATAAATTCTTTAAGGCTGTTAACAATATTCGTTACTCAATATTGTTCTGACTATAAGTTATATTTATATTTTAATATAAATACTTTATATTATTTATTTATATTCTTAAGTTAAAATGAAAGTTACCCTTTCCTCCTTTGAGAAACATAATTTTGTGGGTCTGTGTTATAAGTGCAATATTTATGAATATCTATGTGTTTCAGGTTACTATTATGAGATTCCGTCCATTGGTGCAATAAGAATTAATACTCAGGTATGGTTATTTAAAACTTTTATAAGTTCTTCAAAGCATAAGATTACTTTTTGGAAATAAGAAGATATGTCCCTGGTTTAAATGAGTTCATTATAAAGAAAAGAAGTAAAGCTAGAAAAACGATTTATGTTATTTGTGTACAATGCTGGCTAATGTGATATTTATTGGTTTTATATCCTTAAACGTTTAAAACCCAGATTAATACATATAAAAAATAGATTGTTATTCTTGGGCTCTGAAAAGGTGGTGGAAAATAGATAAAATAGCATCTAGTAATAATCTCATGTAATTTTTTTTTTACATGAGATTGTAAATTGAGTCACTTTCTCAGCCATACAGATCATTCAACAGCAATTATTCTGGGAGAGTGAGGTGAGCCCAAGACAGGGCATGAGTCCTTCCCACAGACTGGGACAGGTCTGTGTACATATTTATTTAAATAAGTAAGGTGACTTTCCAGCACCACTCGTGAGGAAAGAGGGGAGCCTTCCTGTGACATGACATTTTGTGGAGTTCAGCCACTATAATTTAAGTATTTATCATTTTGAAGCAGTCATCAATTCTGATTTAAAGATCATCACTCATTTTGAAACACCAGGAGTTACATACAAAACAGTTGTTAAGATTTAAACTCCATGGCACGGGTGCTGGGCTGCTGGGCTCAGTGACGCTGAGATGAAACAGCAGTGCGTGTGACTGCTATGAGGACTTGGCACGTATTTCTCTTACTTTTTTTTTTTGATATGTTTAAATGCAGTTTTGAATTTCATCCAAACAATCTGTTATATGAAAGCAAGTATGTGGCTGCTTTATCATTTCAAATTTGTGCAATTTCACACATAAATCACAGACCCTTAAATAGTTTAGATCAACATGGAAAGCAACTCAAAAGGAATATATTTCACTTATCATTGGCTTTACTTTTAGAAACAATGTTCTGATTGGTACTAGAAAAAAATAAAGCAGGAGAAGATGTATTATTGACCTGGTATGTGTATCGACATACCATTTAAGAAATTAGTTAAATCAGAAATGTAGAATAAATACCCCACCAAATAAACATACTCAGGAATTTGGTTCCATATTCATTTTCAATTTTCAACTTTTCTTTTGCAGACTATTTTTAAACATAGTATCTGATGTATGTCTGTTTCTTTGTTTTGTTCATGTTTTACAACCTTTCTTTTGTATAAATAGGAATATCTAGATGTTCTGGGAAGACCAATGGTTTTAGCCGGTGACAAAGCAAAGCAAGTCCAATGGACGAATGTGTATTTGGATGCCCTGGTAAGAGAATGGGATTTTTGAACAAAGCTGTCATAACTGACGTGCCTTCATTCTAGGTGACATTCTCCATTTTCCTTTCACTGAATCATTCCTAAACTTCCTTCCTTTGAAAGTCTCTTGGCTGGTTTTAGAAAGTGTTCAGAAAAACCTAGATTTGCATCAGTATAAAATCATACATGCAAAATTTTAGGTTGTTCTTGATCCACTAAAAATACCAGTTTTCCAAATCTAAAATGCTGAATGTACGGGAATTTCTGTAACATTCTGATTTTTCTAATGTAAAATCATGCTGAACATCATGTGAGTTCATCAAAAACTCCATATCTTGAATATATTTGAAAAATATATTTTTAGAGTAGATGTTTGTTCTTGACTACATGTACAACATTACACGAACTCAAAAGTATATTTAGGTAGCTCCACAGAACATATTTAAATCAGCATGGACATAACCATACCTCATGTAGAATCTCTGCTTCTGAGTTCAGATTCAGACATACTTGTGGAGATACCTCACAAAGCCCACAAACCTGCTGTGGGATAACACACGTGTTAGGTTGTCCGTAACAAAATCACCATCTTACAACAGTATTCTATCTTGGCTTAAGCGGTAATTTTCTACTGGGCATTCTTTTTTCCTGTCAACATCATTTGAACATATATAATGACATTTTTCGTCCAACGCAGAGAGCTGTCACTGTTTTATAACTGATAGGACTCCATTTCCCACACAGCACAAAATTATCTAGCCTGCGTTGTCAATATGAACGAAGCTGGAAAATTCTGTTCTAATTTACTTTTTCTTCATGACACTATTCATTAAAACTTAAAATACTTAAGATTCATTACAACTTAAAATACTTAGTTTCATATATCAAATCTGAATCTGAAGACTTTCCAGTCATTTATCAGAGTAATTGTACTTAAGAGTCTAAATGCAAAGCGGAAGGTAAATGCTGAATCAGTACTGACCTTTTCCCTACTTAGAGTCCAGCTCTATGCCCTTGCTATTTCTCTAAGTGCAGTGATGTATCCGAAGGACGAAATACAACCCCTTAGAATAACTTATCACTTGGTACTTGCAAAATAAACACACACAGGAAGTTAGAGAGAAAATAGGGACTGTTAACAGCAGTCTGGCCTGTAAGAAAGATAAAGAGAAGCTTGCTTACCTCAAGCCACAGAAAATGACTGTCCAGTGTTCCTTCTTGACATTACTTATTTACTTAAGGTCACATGGTCATCTTCAGCCATGACCAAGATGTTTCAAATGTTCAAATCCATCATAGACTAAACACGTTAGGGGGAATCAATAGTTAGGCCCTGCAGAATTTCCTATGACCAGAAGTTCATCAACCAGAGTGTCTGCATTGCTGGCAAGCCTTTCACTGATAACACAAATAACATCTGGAGGAAATGCTGAATCTAAATGTTCTACTTTACAAGCTGAAACAAGATGTTACAAAGCCGGTGGCTGGCGGGATGCGTAAGTTAGATGGTCAGGGAGCACAGAGAGCATTATTTGTACTGGTTGAAAAGTAAGTGACCTATCACTTAGAATTACGGCATGCCAGGGCTTCAAATTACACTTCAGTCAAATTGGCAGTTTATTAGGAAGGGAACATATAGTATTTAAAGAACAAATTCAATCACTACTGTGATGTGAAGAATTCAAAGATCTGTGGCACTTTAAAAAGGAAGTTGTATATTTGGAGTTAGAGCAGGGGTTGAAAAAGAGACATTTTAGCTGAAGGTAGCACAAGTCATGTTTCCATAATGCACAGGGAGAACAAACCCACATAAAACAGTACATTATCAAATTTAGGGCCACTGGGTGCACTGAAGAAATAATACCAACACGGGGTCAATGTTAGAGACCCAGGCTATAGGCAAGAAACAGAACTGGGGCTGTGTTATCATGAGATTGTTTTATTAGAAAATAAAGTGATATTTCACACATTAAGGGAGAAAGAAAGAATTGCAATGTTCAAAATAAGGAGACAGGAACCCCAAACTTTTTTTTTTTTTATTGTATGCTATAGAAAGTGTGTTACTGCAAAGTGCTTAGATCAAAGAAGATACTTTGGGTCTAGTTGTTAAAAGGAAATTCGTTTGAGGATTATTTAAAAGTAATAGTTAAACATCACAGGACTCACCTTGAATTATCTAGAAATGTTTTACCAGTGGTATATTTCTTGTATGAAGCAAAACATTCAGCTAGAGGTTTGTGATACAACTTGACACCTTTGACTTAGAGCGTAAAAATTGTGAATGAAGCTGCAGAAAACAGCTCTCAGCAAACTAGCTTTCAATGCTAGTTTTATATGGAGGCACCTGACATGAACTACCATTGTAGAGGAAATGTAAATGTGATCATTATTATTACAATGTCACAGTTACATTTGTCTAAGCCGGGTTTTCCTCAATGCTTAGTGAATGTTACATAATTCAAAACTGTTTAATAGTATCTATTTCTAAGAAAATTTCATTGATTCCTTTTAAAAAAAACTTTTCGAAGATGCTCAAAAGTACTTTTAAATTTTTTGTGACTATTAACGAGATAATTGCAAAGTTTCCAGTTTCAAAGGCTAATGCAGCAGTTAGTATGAAGTTCAAAATCTTGCTTTCATCGGCCTTTCTTTCTCTATTTTTAGGAGCTGGGTCTTGTCATTACTGGAACTCTACCAGTCTTCAACGTCACTGGCCAATCTGAAAATAAGACAAACTTAAAGGTAAAAAGTTCATTGATAAAATTAATAATAATAAATGATAAGCTATGACGTCGAAGCTCCTTGTGGGTACGATGTTTCTGTAAGGAGATACGTGCAATGTAATTGTCTTGTAAGGCTAGAGGTCAGTGGGAACAGCCATCCATGCGATAACCACCTGGGAAAGGGGAAGCAAAGGTCAAATCCTGGTGGCCTTAGACTCAGGGCTCAGCTTCAGTTGGTCTAACTGTGACCCGATGGGAACTGAAAGCCAACTGCAAGTAATGACATGCTAGGTGGACAGTAGGACCTTGAGCCCACTTTTTAAAATATGCTTGAGTTATTTATGGAAATCAGGGGTAAAAATACAAAACTCAAGACATGTTCTCTTTGAATCTGATCCAGATAAATGATTGAATCCTTGTTTTTGAATTCTCAAGTAATGGTTTTTCTGTAATAACTTAAGGATCTAATAGGTTCCTTCTTTCATTATTTTTTACAGCTCAATAAAAATTAGTCTAAAAAATATCCATTTTTTATAACTCTGGTAATACTATCAGGGCAACAGGAGCTATCCACTTGAAAGCAGTCACTAATTATTGAATATGATACATACATATAATGTCTAATATGTATTAAATATTTCTGAATTTAAATAAAGTTACATAGTTAAGAATGTATGTCTTAAAGAAATTATTTTTACTACTAATAGATTATATATAATACAGGCTATATTGGTGGATTAAAGAAATTATTTCTAGTTTATAGTTCAGTGAAGTCTGTTGTACTTCCAGTGAAGCATTGTTTGCTTAGTTTTTCAAATGATTTATTTATCATTATTGGAAAGTGGATCATAACACCAATGGCTCACAGCCAACTAATAAAATGAGCATGGGGTCCCCAATGGAGCAGCTAGACAAAGGATCCAAGGAGCTGAAGAGGTTTGCAGCCCCCTAGGAGGAACAATAATATGTACCAATCAGCACTCCCAGAGCTCCCAGGGACTAAACCACGAACTAAAGAGTACACATGGAGGGACCCATGGCTCCAGCTACATATGTAGCAGAGGATGAACATTTCAGGCATCAACGAGAAGAGAGACCATTGGTCCTATGAAGGCTGGATTCCCCAGAATAGGGGAATGCAAGGGGGAATGAGAAGGGGGAAAGGAATGGGATAGAGGGTTTTAGGAGAGGTAATGTGGAAAGGGGATACTATTTGAAATGTAAATAAAGTAAATAAAGCTAATAAAAAAGATTTATTTATTTATTTATTTATTTATTTATTTATTTATTTATTTAATTTATGTGAGTGCACAGTTGCTTTTCCCAGACACACCAGAAGAGCACATTGAATCCCATTACAATGTTTGTGAGCCACCAAGTGGTTACTGGAATTGAACTTGGGACCTATGGAATAGCAGTCAGTGCTCTTAACCACTGAGCCATTTCTCTAGCCCTGTTTGTTTAGTTTTAATAAATTTCAGTTAACTGCTTCATTTTACTACTGAAGTTCTACAAAGCATTGGTTCTCACTTTTGGGATCATTGACATCTTAATACTGAAATTTATAATACAATAATCTATGTCCTTCCTTATCATGTTTCAAAATTTTAGTGTGGCTTATCTGTGAGATTGGTTTTATTTGTTGGTTTTATTCAGCATAGGATTGGTTCATAGCAGCAGACCATAGTTATTGACCCAACTCTTTTCTTGAATAGAATTATCATGTCTTTTGTGATTTAGCTTTAATCATTAATGTTTTATATAAGTTAGTAATTAGGATGATGAATTTGTGAAAAACAGTCAAATCTGAGAGTCCTTGTAAATTGACATCAAAAGTATCCCCTTGTGTGTGTATGAGTTTGAGTGTGAGTGTTTGTGTGCATGTGTATGTGTGTAAAACTGAAGACAATATACATTTCTGTAGAATATGTTCTGGCATAAAATGCACTAACTTTCCCATCTTCTTTTAGAACCAATTGATTCTTGGGGTGATGGGAGTTGATGTGTCTCTGGAAGATATTAAGAGATTGACACCACGTTTTACAGTAAGCTGCAAATTATTCTTTGACTAATGCTTCCTATTTCAAAAGTGTAGTTTGGCCACAAACCACTTGAGTACAAATGTATGTAGCAGTACCCAATTAATCACTCAAAACGATCCCGGCAGCAGTGTGTTTTTCACTACCACCCCATTGTTCTTGGTTCTTGAATGAAAGACAAATACACACAGCCTTTATATTTTTTAAATGCCTTAAATAGATCAACGACTGTGCTGCTACTCATCTACCTCCCTCTGATATTCCCAAGTTACTACTTACTGAATCCTGTCTTCTATCTTCGCTGCCCTGGACTAGTTGGGCAGCCCTCTTGGGTCACTCTTCCCTGGCTCCTACCTGATGGCTATGCTCTCTGCCCGTTCCTTCTCAGGCATAGCGTCTTTCCTCTCCTTTTCCTGGCGTGACAGATCTTCCCTCTCCTTCTGTCTTTCCTCTGGGAATCCTGAAAGTCTCACCTCTGTCTGTCCTGCTCAGCCATCGGCTGCAGGCAACTTTGTTTATCAATTGGAACCAACTGGGGACAGGGCCCCTTAGTGTCTTACCCGTGGACATGGGCATTTTCTTACAAACAATTTTGGGGACTGAAATGAACCTAATACAAGGAGCCACAATTGCACATGGCTAATCTCGCAAAAGAGTTCAAGAACATTTTAAAAATGTGAAGAGCCCATGTTTTGTTTCTTCATTGTGCTACAAAACTTGTACCGAATATCTATTACAACTTTTAATGTGAATTTCTAGTTGTGACCTAGGAATCTCTAAGCATTTTTACTGGTTTTTTTTTTTCAGCTGTGCCCCAATGGCTACTATTTTGCAATTGATCCTAATGGTTATGTCTTATTGCATCCAAATCTTCAGCCAAAGGTATGTATGTAATTTGTTCCTATTTACTAATGGTCGGCATAATTACTAACATTAATGGAACTGTAACTTGTAAATTCTGTTTGTAGCATTAAAGACAAAAGAACACTACCCCGTGCCTCCCTTAAGAGATTCCAAGGTTGCTGATGACAACCTATGAAAATCTGACAGCATTCTTCATTTTCTCTTACCAAGTTAGCTTACCTACTTCTCTCCAGAAGGATGAAATCCTCACGTTTGACCTTCATTTCCATGCATCTCACTTGCCACTTTAAGGCTCTAGAGAGCATCTGACACCTAGGAAGAACCAGAATAGTAATGGATACTCAAAGTTACTTTAATTCTTTCACCAGCAGTCCATCAATATCTTTGAAAGAAAGTTCCCTCTCTAATGTCCATAATTATTTAATAAGGTAAAATAATAACACATGCAAGTGTTATAAAGTCAGTGTCAGGATTTGTTCCTCTTACTACATTATCATAAAATATCTCAGTATAGTTTTGTACTTTATAGATAGTTCCACAGGTTGGCTTCAGAATTTCAGTAAATAAATGAGTCACAAATATTTTGTATATTTTTTTCTATGGAATTGTCATTAAAAAAAATCACTCCATGACCATATTTCAACAAATAGTGAATTATTTATTCTGATTTTTCTATCTTTTATTTCTCATTAAAAGACCCAGTTTAGTTTTTTAGATATGATATCTGAAAAATAAATAATTATATAGAAAATCATGTATAATTGATGTCTAAGAAATCAATAATCAAACTAAATCTAGCACTATGGTTAAATTCTTCTTTAGCATAATATCAGTTACTTTATTCTTTCAGATAGCAAAAGGTCAGATTTCAAATGTGCAAGATTTTGTAATATCCTGATATGCTTGTTACAGTCCATTGAGACTGCTATGGCAAATTTTATTAAAAAGTATAGACTGGTAGCGTCTAAACAAGAAATCTTATTTTATACCTTATTTGGGAGGGGTGAGAAGTGTAGGACTAAGGCCTGGGTGGGTTCAGCGTATGTTCCTCCTGGGCAGACATTTTTTTCCCTCTAATATGCATGGTAGGAAGAACCAAGGGGAATCTCAGGCTTCCTTTATATAAGCAGGAATCTCATTGTAAGCTGTTGCCTCCATATCCCAAAGAGACCAAGGAGGCCCAACCTTCTTTTACAACACCTTTACCAAGGTAGGTTTGCTACAAAAGAAATCAAAAACAACATTAGCAGAGCAATAACAACAACAACAACAACAACAACAACAACAACAACAAACTTTGCAGGTGCTTTTCCAACTTTATATCGTAGTTGTATAAAGCACATTTCAACAATATTTATTTTGTAATCTTTTTTGTTTCAACCAAGAAAATTTATCTAAGACAAACTATCTCTTCCCTTCTCCAATTTTTACATTTTTTAAGGAAAATCCAAGAAGAAAATAAACATGTTCTTTAAAAAAGTATTTTTACTACCATTAGCAGTTTTGGTTTTTGTGAATGTCTTGTTTTGCTTTGTTGTCATGGACTCAAATGGTACAAATATTTTGAATTGTGAATACATCATTTGTTCTGTTCCTTGTCAAGGAAATAGCTGACTAGAGTTGACTGGAGGATAGAATTCTTATGTTAACACGCAGGATAATGACCTACATTTTTCTGTTGCTTCAGCCTATTGGTGTAGGTATACCGACTATTAATTTAAGAAAAAGGCGACCCAACGTTCAGGTAACTGTGAATGAAGCTAGACAGCAGTGCTTTCAAATTTGCTAAATCCGAGTTGGGATCAAGCTTCTGTTCTCAAAGCTTACAAATCAAGGGGCCTTTCCTGGTACCAAGCTTCTAGAGCATGGGGCAGAAATGAGCTTCCCTTCTAAGTGAGCTGGAGAGAAGTGTGCCAATGACGGTAAAGGGTTGCACTGGCTGAAAGGTGGCTAAGGAAGTTTATCTAATAATAATGTTAATCAGAGTAATCAGAATGAGATGGCTCCTGAGCAAATTCGTTTTTAAATTTGGTGAAATTAATATCGTATCCACGTCTTCCTAACACTTTGCTTGTGAAATTGATTTCTAAGTGCAAATACAGTCATGATTCTTGTGCTGTGATTCCACGAATGAGAACTTTTGGCGAACTTGTCTTTGTTTTGCTTTTAATTTGTAAAAATTGAATTTTGGGTGCTGGAGAGATGTCATAAAGGCTGAGCACTGGCTGCTCTTCCCAGAGTCTTGAGTGTGTTTCCCAGAACCCACCCATGTGGTGGCTCACAGGCATCAGAAAGTCCTATCCCAATGGATCCAATGCCCCCTTCTTGTTGCTTTGGGCAGTGCACACACACAGTGCTCAAAAACACATGCAGACAAAGCACATACACACATAAAATAAAATTAAGCATATCCTGTAGTAATAGTGATCATAATAATAATAGTAGTGGTGATAGTTATAACAATAACAATATCAATAACAACAATAATGTTTGTTTGGAATTAGAAGTTCAAGAATCTTTCTTCACCTAATGGAAGATGTTCAAATTTGGAAATATAAAGTGTTAAGTTTTGGGATTTTTTTTTGAAAAAATATTCTAAGACCCCTTTTCTGTACTTACTTATAAGTTGCTTACTTATATATGTATGCATAACATATTCAGCACAGGAGGATATTTCTATAACTTATTCATAGAAATACAAAACGTTGGAGAAAAATTAGCATCATTGTAAGTTTTGTGGGGTATGCCTATCAGTTCCTTTAAAACCTGTGGTAGAAGTCTACTGAAGAGGCAGCATTGCATTAAGTGATCTTTAAGTATGGATTGGTGGGACTGAGTTATAATCTGTTTCTATTGGTTAGCAAGGCTTTATGCTTGAGCAGTACACAATACCCTGTTAAACACCAGGGTTTTCATCTGAAAATCAGGGAGGTGAACTGATTCTCATTCTGCACTCCACCTTGGAAATTAAATACACAGTGATGCTATGCCCCGCCCATGGAAGTTCTCATTGGAAATTGGCTTCAATGAGCTTTCAAGCTTCCCATCTGTTAAAAGTATAGCAGTGTGGATGGGTGGAAGCTTTAGTTCTCACTCACAGCTAGAATTCCATGGTACTCTGTGTCTTGTGTTGCTGCATATGATTCCGGGAGAGGTTGCCATGACGTATATGCCTTTCTCATCTAGGAAACAATTTTGTTCCTCTGCTTGCATGTTACTTTTTGAATATCTTATAGTTTTTGCTGTTATGTGCATTTTGGTGAATTTTGTTTTTACCACAACTATAAATATTGCATGTAAATATTATTAAAATATTTTAAAACAATCAACTTAAATAATGATTTTCTTTTTATTTTAAGCAAATTCTAAATGGCAAACTAGCAACCACATGAGACTTCTTAATCAGGGAAATATTTTTGAACTCTTAGGTATTAATACTGATTCATAATTGTTACAAATTTAAAATTTGTTAACATCAAAATGCTGACCTTGGTAATTATGCTAGTTGAAACTCATGCTGAAGAGAAGTACTACATATTTAATCCTTTTATGATGGTCTTTCGAAGATCATCAATCTAAAAGTGATTTCTTCAAGCCTTTGATGGTGATTTCTTATGAGATGACTGTGTTTTTAATTTTCTAGTTAGTGTAATTTTAATGGATATTTCTAAAGCAATGCTCTGCCAGGTTGCCATTTACAAGTACAAGTGATGCATTGACAATTTTCTTTTATGATTTCCTTTTCTTCTCTGTCTTTATATGTTGGATTGGGACATGATCTGCATATTGTCAATTCCTCCTGACAATGGCTCCTCCCTGCATGCTGTTTGGGGCTGGTCATTCTATGCATTATCCATTGCATGTAAGACAAATATTCCTATTTCTGTTTTTATTTATCATTTGACTGTCTTGACCTTGTTTTGCATTGTTTTCATCTTAATATTTATATAATAGTGTTTGGGGACATTTGTTGTGTCTTTTTATTAGGGAAGTTGTAAGTTTCATGGACTTAGCAAAAGTTCTCAATATTTTCTTCTAGTTCCATCTTGCATCTATATTTTAGATGAATATTTTCTCCTAAAGTGAAAGCTGTCCATCCAAACAATAGCGTATTGTGCTGAAAAGCCAATACTTTCTTTCAACACTACAGAATCTGGTTATATAGGTTCCTAAGCAGTGAATATTTCAAGCATTTGTTGGGGACAGGGTCTGTGGGCTAGAGTGCTTGCTGAGCTAACATGAGGTCCTGCACTCAATCCCCAGCTCCATCACAAAAGACCCAGGGAGAGAATTTTTAAAATTGTTACTTGAAGAATTCTTAGTCATCAAGCACCATAAAGATCTAAAATTCTGATTGTTTAAAAAATAGGAATCTTTCCTGAAATAAGTCATTTGCATGATTACAAAATAAATTCGTCCCATGTGTACTATACCATGTCATTCTTCATTTAAGTGAGATATGCAAATTGAACAAATTTTTGTCTGCTACTATTATGTTATGAGGCATGTCACTTTAGCATGGTGTTTAAAAACAGTGCCAATACAGATGGCTTTTGTAAGCTCATGGTAAAATTTCTGTCACTCTTGCAAGTAAGCAAACATAAATTGCATTGATTACTTGTGTCTAATTATGACCAGATTTAGATGACACATTTTAATAATATTTTAATGTCTACCTTTTAAAGTTTTCAATTATTTTGAAATCTTTTATTCTACTAAATGTTGGATCTCTAATAAGGCATGCTATATGATCTAGCAAGAATTCTAAGGAAATGAGTACATTTTTGCCTATCCAATAATCTAATGGCCTCCTTTAATGTTTGAGAAATTAAAAATCACACCATATAAGGTACATTTAGTAGGCAAACAGTATCCCCTGAGATGTAAATAAATACACTATCATGTTCCTCAGTGAGCTTTCTTACACAACACAAGGAAAGGCAGTGGATGTTGAAGTGAACAATGGTGTCTTGGGAACCCATGCGGTCCATTTCTAGACACTTGCTGCCTTCAGTTGATAATTGATTGACAGCTGTCCAATGCACTTAAAGCTCAATGCCTAGCTCCCAGGGAAGGTAAGTAATTTTTATAGAATTGTTTCATGCTGAATGTGCTTCACAAGCTACTCTGTACACAACATTTCTTTCTAACTTCTTAACTGCTGTATTCTATGTAGAACCCCAAATCGCAGGAGCCAGTCACACTGGATTTTCTCGATGCTGAGTTAGAGAATGAAATCAAAGTGGAGGTGAGTGTGTGCAGTAGGCCTAAGCCAGAGAAACACAGGACCTGAGCCAGCATTCCCCATCGCTCGATCATCTTTGAACAATGGTTGACATCAATCTATCTCTCTCGATCACACTGCTATGTTTGATTCCGATTAAAACTGTGTATGTCCTGGACTGTCTTCTTCCAATAATTTCTGTTGACGAAAACTAGGTAGTTCAGGTTAGCTGCAGCCTTAGCTGCTTTTCATCGTCTTGCTCATTCCAAAGGGAGAGTTATTTCAAGTGTACAAAACAACCACGATGTTCATAAAATTCATAGAGACCAACATGCGATGCTGTTGAAAGATGCTGTTGAAGATGGGAGGGTCCCAGCCCCCCAGCTACGTGGAGGGCCACGTGAGGAAAGCAGCTGCAGGGTCTGTCTGAAGGCGCTGAACAGGTTTCTGTTGTATTTCACAAAGTCACATGTCACTCCCTATGCCGGGGTGTTTGAAAGTAGTAAAGATAGTTATGTAATAGAAAAATAGAAATGATGACGTTTACAGTTCCTCTGGTGTGTGGCACGGGGTGTGCTGATGTGTCTTCTTTAGAGTGAAGGTAATGAGGATTAGATTGAGGTCTGAGTTGCAGTCCCCTGGGTCGTCATAATGACCACATTCAGTTTCTCAGAGTCTGCTTTCCCGAAGCACAGTGACAGAGAGAAATAACACATGAAGACCCCAGGGAAAGAGCATGCGCATAGTAACGTTTGGTGTTTTTAAAGTCAACCTCTTAATTTTCTTTTTTTTTTTCTTTTTTTTTTTATTTCCTGAGACAGGGTCTCTGTATAGCCCTGGCTGTCCTGGAACTCACTCTGTAGACCAGTCTGGCATCGAACTTAGAAATCCTCCTGCCTCTGCCTCCCAGAGTGCTGGGATTACAGGCGTACCCCACCACCGCCCAGCAACTTCTTAATTTTTACCTTCAAGCTGAAATTTTTTAAGCAAATTAGATCCATCCTATATTTTGCAAAATGTTTTGTCACACCAAGTTTTTCTACTCACCAATACTTATTAAAGCCCAATTGGAAATTCTTAGTTTCCAGTGGACTGGAATGTTTTCCTGTGGATCTGACCTGGATTCCTATGAAAATGACTCTTCAGGGAGTTGAAAAGTTGTAGGAAGAGGACACTATGTGATATGAACTCGTACTAGGTCTTTATGACTATCCACTATCATATAATTCTTCAGAACTGTTACAGATGACATATAAAAAGTAAATATAAGGGGCAAGTCAAATGTAAGGTCCTATAGCCCCAGCATTCTGAGCACAGAGTCATAAGGACCCTGCAAGGTTGAAATCAGCCTGAACTTTTAGGTGAGCCCCAAGGGCTGCAAGCACAACCTGATATGTAGAACTAAGAAACAACAATATAGGACACCATATATACCAACATATAAATGACAGTTCTGAATCCTTTGTCACTAAGAACTGGTTATTTAGAAGAGGAAGAATTTGAAGTGTTTCACATTACATGTTGATCCTGTGAATAGACAAGCATTTTATTTCTTGGTGTCTCCATCTCACTGAAATCTCCTATGCTCACAGGCAATTGTATCCCCTTTAGTGTTATGGTTTAAAACTTGCAGAGTGAAGAACAAAAAAAATTCACCAAGTATATTTTTCTCATTGCACAATAATGTAAAATGGTTACAGTGTGACAACTTTAAAAATTCCAAATCATCTCATCCAGTAGTGCAACTGCTCTGCCATTTTTATTAAATTTCATGGAAATAAAGAAAATCTTGATAATAGTTTTATAGTATTCAGTAGGTCACTTTGTTTCCTGGAATAAAGTCAGTGATCCATTTTCTCTTAGATTCGAAATAAAATGATAGATGGAGAAAGTGGAGAAAAAACGTTCAGAACTCTGGTCAAGTCTCAAGATGAGGTAAGACTTCATTATGGCTTGTTCTTAAGTCCATTAAGAATGCTGATATTGGTAATTTGACATTTCTTTCAGAAATTATTTTTAAAACAAGGTTCACTCCAGTGAACAGATTTTTTCCTACATTAAAAATCTGTATTCATAAAAAACAACCCTATATTATTACATTAGAGAGAAGTCTGAACACTTGCTGCCCAATTGTGAGATCTGGAGTTCATACTGCAGCCACCTTGCTGACAGGTTCTAAAGTGCCTGTAACTCAGATTCCAAGCGCTCTGGTGCCCTCTTCCAACTCTGCAGGCCCCTGCACACACAAGCACATATACACTCATACAGAACATATGCACACATACACACACATAGGCACCCACACTCGCACAGAGACATGTGCACACACATACACACACACAAATTCATGTAAAATAAAAACCTTTAAACAGTATATTCTTAAAACTATGTTTAGTGTAAATATGTTTATTATTATAAGAAATATATCTCCTTAGGTCAAGGTTATGGTAACATTTAACTTAAGTAATATCACATACATTGTATTTGTATACACAAATGTTCAAGAGATTATATGATGTGTGCTTTATCTTGTTTTACTATTTATACCATCTCTATCCTTTATAATTTTCTTACACTTAAGTCTGAAAATAAGTCATGTGATAACACAGCTACCCACATTTACTAGTATATATAATAAATTGATATTGATTCACATCTGAGTGTAAGATTTTTTTGGATGCGTGGATACTTTCTATCCATTATCAGCCATCTGCGGAAGAAAGCACAGATTCACATATTTGAATGTTCAGAAATATATAAAATTAAGATGTTTTTGTGTCTGTAAGTTTTACTGCAACTTTTACATATAACTTGTGCATATACATATTTTTTACTCAGCATCCTGCATGTTTTAGGAACATCTTTTCTTCCTAATTTCTTGGCAACTCTTCCCCTAAAAGGAACATACTATCTAAGTATTTTCAACAGCACAGAGAATTTGTTATTTTGATATAATTATGAGGGCCTATTACCAGAATTGAAAAGGAGGAATTAAGATTTTCACTTTTAATGAAATATCAGCTCTCATTGCTTCTGCTTCAGCCATGCTCTTTACCCTTTGCTTCCTGAAGCAAGGATGGAAAGTATTTAACAGTTCTGCCAACTCCTCCATGCTGTTCCAAGAACTCGGGCCTGCTCATTCTTTGTGCAGTTTAGAGCTCATTTTCACATGGCTAATTCCCCTCTTCCAGCTTACTGTCAATTCAGTCTTTGAGCAGCATCACCTAGGAACCACATGTGTCTGTCTTAGAAATTTTAGGTTTTCTCTTAAATGTGCTGTGGTAGACAGATGCATTTGCTGGTCATCTGTTACAATATTGCTCCTCTTAAAAACCTGTTATTTACTTTGAATCAATGTAACTCTTTGATGTGTCCCTATCTCTTCTCTTCCCCCTTCCTCCCCCAAGCAAAGGGTAAAGACCATGGCTAAAGCAGAAGCAATGAGAGCTGATATTTCATTAAAAGTGAAAATCTTAATTCCTCCTTTTCAATTCTGGTAATAGGCCCTCATAATTATATCAAAATAACAAATTCTCTGTGCTGTTGAAAAATAAACAGGATTCCAAGGAAATATAATATATTATATCATATAATATATTGTGATAAAACAAAAACTAAATCATCAGATTAGGACAAAGCAAATAAACAGAAGGAAAAGAGACCAAAAAAGTTACAGGATGGAGAGACAAATTTGTTCACAAACTCAGGAATCCAATCAAAACATTGAACTAGCCATAATATGTATCCCACCTAAAATTATGTATACGTGTGCATATATATATTGGTTTTTTGAAACAGGATTTCTCTGTGTAGCCCTGGCTGTTCTGGTACTCACTCTGTAGACCAGGCTGGCCTTGAACTCAGAAATCTGCTTGCTTCTGCCTCCCAAGTGCTGGGATTAAAGGCAGGCACGACCACTGCCCAGCTAACGTGCATATATAATATATGTGCAATATATATGCACATATATATGTATGTATATGTATGCATATATTTATATTATATAATAGATTTTAATTATTATACTATATATTATAATATATTGTATATATGCTATATATTATATGTAATACATTTAATATTAAATATTATGATATATGCAGTATATATTATATGCTATACAATAAATATATTTATGTATAATATATAATATTGTATACATTATTTCTTTATAGAAAGAGATATTTAATACTTTTTTTAAAATATTAGGAGTATAGTTCACTTCAGCACAGCCTAGAGCAGGACAGTATTGCCCATCTAGGGGACGTGGGGTGTGGCCCAGGAACAAGCCATAGGTTGTGGGGCAGCTGTAGAGAAGGATAGAATTGAGCCCAGGGTGGAAGCCTCCCTTACTGTAGCCTGGCAGGTTGTGATACAGAACTGGGGTTAAGGCCAGCCTAGACTGCTGGTTGAAAAAGGGACCTGGTCGCCTGTGACTGCCTGTGGTCAGCTGCAGAGTCACATGAACAAGTAGCAATGGAGCTGGCTCAGGGGAAGGTGCCAGGGACTTGGGAATGTCCCCTCTTTAGGGCCTTTGTGTTTGGTCTTCAACAGAGCTGAGCTGGGTCTTTGGTCCCACGGGAAGTGTACACGTTTGTGCCTTGTGCACTTCTGTGTGAGCAGCAGGTGCCAGGTGTCTCTGTGTGCTGAGTGGGGGAGCTGGCCAGCCTCTGCTTGCAGGCTGGGGATTCCAAAGACCTGCCTGCCTCTAGGGAGCCTGGAGAGGGGGCATGGGCCCACCGCCAGCAACGGGCTGGGAAGGGTTGAAAGAGCTGGGAGCTGCCACCACCAGGAAGGTGATAGACCCTCAAGGCATGCCTTTTGGAGTCTTAGGATGGGGGACCTCAGGACTGAACGAGTGGGGAGGAAGCCCCCCAACCCCTGAGGAGCATTAGTGTTTCTAGAGCACCTTGGCATTAGACTGCTGCCGCTGCACTGTTAAGGTGCTAGTCTCTGAGGCAGAGGCACCAGCACCTGCCCATAGCTGAGTGGGAAGAATCCTGATTGGCCAAGCAGAGTCCCCCCTCCCCCTCTCCCTTCCCCTTTATACCAGTTCTCATCGATCTGGTTGGTAAGTATGAAGAGGTCACCCTCAGAGAAACCCAGCTCAACTTCCTTCTCGGGCTCAGTCATCAAGTGCCTTGCAGCTTGGCTGCTCCAGGGGTGGCATACTCTTGCTGGGCGTTCCGATGGGCTTGGCTGCTGATCTGAACGATGAGGAAGCTGTGATCTTAGGCGCTGGGGCTCAGGGGAATCCCCTTGAGTACCATTAAGAGTATTTTATTTTCCCAGTGAGGATCCCTAATAGAAAACTAACTTTTCATTTGCAAGTGATTATCAGCTGGAAATAGCTTCTGGCTTAAAGATAGGGGCCCATGTCCATTTCTTTCAGCTTTACAACCCCCATCTGGTACAGTCCTTTGCAGGACCTGTGCATGCTGTGCTGCCTCACGTGTTTACTCTGTTGATTTAGACAGAGGGCCTTATGTCCGCAACGTCCTCCATGATGTTTTGGGACCCAGTGTCTCTGAGTCTCTCACTCTGTATATTGTCTGGCTGCGGGTCTCTGTGTTGATTGCCGTACAGGTACAGAGGAAGCTTCTCTGATGATGACTGAGAGAATCACTGATCTATGAGTACAGCGGTGTCATTAAAATTGTATTGCTGCATTCTTTTAGTAGAACAAAAGTAGGTCTCCGAGCTCTCTACTCTCAGGTTTTGACTGCCAAAGCAGTGTTGGGATGAATCTGCCTCGTGGAGTGGGTGGGTGAGCCTTCAATCCAAGCAGATATGGGTTGGTGACTCTCACAAGCTCTGTGCCCCCATTGCACAGGCATGTCTTGGAGGCTGAACACTATAGCAGATCAATGGTTTGTGGATGGGTTTATCTTTTTCCTTTGGTAGCTTACAGAGTACCTTTGTGTACCAAAGTCTCTAGCAAGTAGAGATGAAGTCTCTATGTAGTATGGTTCCAGGTTCTGTGAGTTATGTAAGTGTTCTATTCAACAGTGGGGAATTGCTGTCAGATTGTAGAAAGCAACAACCAGAGTTGTTTGGGTTCCCCTGGACACCTTTGGCAAACAGCTCAATTAAGTGTAATTCACCCACAGTCCTGGGCAAGAGCTGTCCAGTAGAATTCTGTCTTTCCCATTATTTGGCACCATCATTTCCACAACCATCACATATGTATAAAGGTTAGGAAGCTTTTATTATATCAGGTTTCCATACTTCTCTCCAAATGGCCCTGAATGTTGTTAGGTGTCTCATTTACCCACCATCATCCCCCCTCTTCCTTCTCCCTCTCCACTTGATCCTTGAGCTCCAGTTCCCTGCATCCACCCATCTCTGTTCTACTCTCCCTTCCTAGGGAGATCTCTGTGTACCTGCTAGCCCCATACTCTGTATCTAACCCTGGTGGTTGTATGGATTATAGCCTGGGTTACCACTAATTTAGCTGCAAATATCCACATATAAGCGAGTACATACTATACCTGTCATTCTGAGTCTGGATTACCTCACTCATGGTGATTTTTTCTAGTTCCATCCACTTACCTACAAATTTCACGATTTTATTGTTTAATGGCTGAGTATGATTCCACTGTGTAAAAATTTATCACATTTTCTTTATTCATCTGTTAAGGGATATCATTTTTGTTCCTAATTTCTAACTATTCTGAATAGAGCAGCAATAAGCATGGTTGAACAAAAGTCTTTATGTGAGGATGAAGTGTTCTTTAGATATACTCCCCAGAGTAGTATAGCTAGATCTTAAGGTAGATCGAGTCCCATCTTTCTGAGGAACTACCACACTGATTTCCATAGTGGCTGTATAAGTTTGCAGGCACACTCAAACCAACAATATAGGCATCTCATGAACCTAAAAAGATTCTACCATCATTTGCATTATGCAGCATCGTAGAGAATGGAAAAAGACTATTGCAAAGTACACATTCGATAGAGGGTTAATTTCAAAAATATATAAAGAACTCAAAAAAATTAGACATCAAGAAAATAAGTAATCCTATTAAGGAATGATATGTATCTAAACAGAAAATTATCTAAATAGTACTCCATTGTGTCTATATACCACATTTTCTGTATCCATTCCTCCATTGAGGGATTCTGGGTTCTTTCCAGCTTCTGGCTATTATAAATAAGGCTGCTATGAACATAGTGGAGCATGTGTCCTTATTGCATGCCGGGGAATCCTTTGGGTATATGCCCAGGAGAGGTATAGCAGGGTCCTCGGGAAGTGTCATGTCCAGTTTTCTTAGGAACCATCAGACTGATTTCCATAGTGGTTGTACCATCTTGCAATCCCACCAGTAGTGGAGCAGTGTTCCTCTTTCTCCACATCCTCGACAACACCTGCTGTCTCCTGAGTTTTTAACCTTAGCCATTCTGACTGGCGTGAAGTGAAATCTCACGGTTGTTTTGATTTGCATTTCTCTAATGGCTAATGATGTTGAGCATTTCTTAAGGTGTTTCTCAGCCATCCGAATTTCTTCAGGTGAAAATTCTTTGTTTAGGTCTGTACCCCATTTTTTAATAGGGTTATTTGTTTCCCTGGGGTCTAACTTCTTGAGTTCTTTGTATATATTGGATATTAGCCCTCTATCAGGCTTATTTGTTGGTTGCCATTTTGTCCTTTTGACGGTGTCCTTTTCCTTACAGAAACTTTGTAATTTTATGAGATCCCTTTTGTCAATTCTTGATCTTAGAGCATAAGCTATTGGTGTTCTGTTCAGGAACTTTTCCCCTGTGCCTATGTCCTCAAGTGTTGGAGTACTATTCAGCAATTAAAAACAATGAATTCATGATTTTTTTAGACAAATGGATGGAACTGGAAAATATCATCCTAAGCGAGGTAACACAATCACAAAAGTATACACATGGAATGCAATCATTGATAAGTGGATATTAATTAGCCCAGAAGCTTTGAATACTGAAGATACAATTAGCATATCAAATGATTCCCATGAAGAAGGAAGAAGAGGACCCTAATCCTGGAAAGGCTTGATCCAGCATTGTAGGGGAGTACCAGGACAGAGAAAAGGGAGGGGGAAAGATAGGAGAATGGATGGAGAGAAGAGGACTTATGGGACATATGGGAAGGGGGGAACTGGGAAAGGGGAAAGCTTTTGGATTGTAAACAAAGAATATAGAAAATATATATATATATAAAAGAAAGAAAATTATCTTAAAAAAAGGAACTCAAATTTCTGAGAAACACTTAAAGAAATATTCAAACATTCTTAGTCATCAAGGAAATAAAAATGAGAACTACTGTGTGATGTCATCTGACTCCCGCCAGAATAGTACGATCAAGAACACAACTGAGGGCTCGTCCTGGAGAGGTACGGAGTAAGAGGAACACTCCCCCATTGCTGAAGGACGTTATTATGATTTTAAAAATATATCACTGATCAAATTAGATTGGTGCTTACTTATGTAAAATCTGCCAGGAATATTTAGGTCCTCATAATAACTTTTAAATTACAATGATTTTAGTCCAGTTTTACTCAAAGTTTCAGAACACCTCAGACAACAATCACCTAATAGTGAAGACCAGTATTTCTTGTATGAAATCGTATAACTTTTCTTTGAAACATTTTTCACACCTACGAGATGGGAAAGATGAATGTTAACACATCTCAGCACTGGATGGCAGGTCATTTTGTTTTCAGGCATGTGTCCTGTTTCTCTTTACAGGGAATAATGACACCTTTTCACAACACCTGCCACAGGTTGAGATAATTTTTTATAGTCAGCTCTGTTAGAAATGAAGTTAGTCTTTAATAAGACAAATGTTCAGAGTAAATCAGAAATTAAAATCTACATGTGTGCAATTAATATACCTAGTAGGCTATGTGTTTACTGTTGTTCTATGACACGCGAGGTACTGTAGATCCATGAACTATTTATGTAACCATGCACTTTGCCTAGGGAATATAGGTGTTTTTCTCATCTGTAGTGATGGAGTAATATCTATTTATAAGAGCATTATAGTTCCATTCAAAGGCTTTGTGAGATGGTTGGTATTTCTACTTTTAGATGTAGAAATGTTGATTTTTCTTCTCATGTCTGTCATCATTCTTAAACATGCCCTACTATTTGAGCCTTGACTAGAATTTTATACGTCTATTTAATCACTAAATTTGGTTTTAATTTAAATCTTTTAGAGTTCTGAAGAAAGTACTTGGTTGTAAAATACTAAACTTTTGTGCTTATAAATCACTAACCTATAGCATTTGACTACTATTCCAAACTTTTACTTAAAACATTTTTAAAATGTATACTAGAATATATCTTTCACCTGTTAAAAGGAATGTTGAATAACCACCAAATATATTTTTACTTTTTCTGTAAATTTATATAGAAAATGCTTATAATGATTATATTTAACTTTCTTTCTAGAGATATATCGACAAAGGAAATAGAACATACACATGGACACCTGTCAATGGCACAGATTACAGGTATTTACCAATATGTGAAAATGTCATGTTTAAAGGTCTATTTAATTCAATGTACTTTTTTCTAATATTTGGTAGCCAGTTTTCAATAGAGAAGTAGGAATTCTTAATTTAGCTATGTTCAGTACATTTTTCAATGTAAAAATTACTCCCGGCAACAGAGAAATGAATTACAGAGTCTGGTATTGAGAATGCAGTTCGAAAGGTGAAAAGTAGCTGGCAGTATAATACTTAGAAATGATAAGTTTACATAATGACACCAGTAACAAAAATTTATGTAATCTCCATAATAATTTATAGTTATATCTTCCATTGACTTATTCTTCTATTCTAATTTGGCTGAATACTTTTCACTAATGTTGTGGCTTAGCTTAAAAGTAATAGTGTGCTTTTGTTCATCATAATACATTTTAGAAAATGTTAGCCCTGCTGAATAGTTTAATAATTTCTGGATCCCACCCATTTTCTCACCTTCATAACCTAGACAGTCCAATATTCAGTCTGTTAGATGATTCACTCCTTTCCTCAAACTCAGTAACTTTCTATGTTGCCTTTCTCTTTGGTTTTTCATGACAGGGTTTCTCTGTGTATCCCTTGGCCGACTTGGAACTCACTTTGTAAACCAGGCTGTTCTTGAACTCAGAGATCTGCCTGCTTCTGCCTTCTGAATTCTGGGATTAAAGATGTGTTCTACCATGCCAGCTACTTTATTGTCTTCCTCTAAATCTTCTCAGAATTTCCAGCTTACTATTTGGTCCTGTATCCCACATCTTGGTAATAGTAAAATGTTTCTTCTTGTTCCTCATTATCTTCTTAGAAATTCTCATTTTTTGAATTTCATATCATCAAACATCATCAAATTTCATATCATCCAGTCTTACTTCATGATATGAGGCTCTCCTCATTCTTCCTCATTTTCATCCTCCTACATTCACAGAGAGCCATATTCTGTCACTATTTACGACATTTCTTTGTATAAAATAAAAGAAGATGAATTTGCTAAAACAAATATTAAAATACAAACACACTAAAAACAGCAGGTCAATCATTTATTCCACACACTTAATGTTACTCTCCCAAATTCTTTTCATGTTTTCTAAAAGCTTATTCATGAACTATCGTGTTTTATTCACAGGCTAATAACAGGCTTTTGGCAAATGGCAAGGTCTGTAACCCACACTTACGTAGTAGTAAGAAAGATGACTTTCCATTTCTCGATTGCCCCTTTTCTAATGAGTCCATCATCGCCTGTGTAGTCACTGACTTTTAAGTCATCTGCAGCTTGGACATCTTATCTACCACACCTTTATATTCTTCAAATCATTTCCAATACTACACTCTGCCTAACCCTGCTTTTAAGAGGGCCTGTAGATCTTGACAACAGAACAAATTCAGAATGCTTATATATGTCTTTGACAGCTTATTTTTTCTCTTCAAACCTATAAATTCTCTGTGCACTTTCTCTTGGGTGGTTTTATTTTCTTCCATTATGTGGTCAGGGAAAACTCTCACCACAGTACACAACAGCTTAAGTGTGTACCTCTATACTTTCTCTTGAGTTCAGAAAAAGACCATCCTTGATTTTAATTATTAATACGACTCCACTCAAACACCATAACTGGCAGCTCATTCAGTATAATAGACAACGCCTAGCAAGGCATTGGTTCCCTGACCCTTCTATTCTCCTTCATCACTGCCTTTCTCAATTGACTGTTCATATGCTCAGCTGAGCACCGTCTGGTTGAGCCTATTCCCTCATCACAGACACTGCAAGCACCTAGGCCTTTGTTCCTAAAGCCATTTTGAATTAAGATTACGTTCTAAGACTGAGCCTCTTGTTCATTCCTTATGCAGTTTATGCCTCTCCTTACTCCCCAGAAAGAAATTTCTAACATATTTATTTAAAATCCCATGCTGTCACCCATTAGATCACCTTATACTCATTTCCTTATACAGAATCATATACATAAGGCTTCTAGAGAGATCTTTACTCTGTTGACAACTCTTTCCTTATGTCCGCAGAGGGCAGAGGTAGATGCTACCTCATTTATCTCTGAATTCTATGCTCATCACACAGTGGTACACAGTAGATACTTTCTAAAGAAGTACAAAATTGAAGGGTCTCTATTTGAAGATACACATTTTCACTTGAACAAATATTCAATGTTTTATCTTGTTGGATTCATAAAATTATGACTCAAAATTTCTGTCATAATATTCTGTAATGTTCTTTCTTCGAGTATCATTCTTTGCTCACTGATATTCAATGAAGACTATTGAGAATGTGGTCGATACCCATTTCTTTCTCTTTTTTTATTAATCATTTTATTCGTTTATATTTCAAATGATATCCCCCTTCCCAGTTAGCCCTCCATAAACCCCTCATCCCATCTCGCCTCTCCCCACTTCCCTTTGCTTCTATGAGGGTGCTCCTCCTCCCACCCACTCACTCCCCCCTCACCCCTCCAGCATCCCCCTACACTGGGGCATCAAGCCTCCACAGGACCCAGGGCCTCTCATCTCACTGATGTCAGATAAGGCCATCTTCTGCTACATGTGTATCTGGAGCCCTGGGTCCCTCCATGTATCCTCTTTGGTTGGTGGTATAGTCCCTGGAAGCTATGGGAGCCACCCATTTCTAACATGACCACTCTGCTCTGTCATTTTACTGCTTATGAGACACACTGTGCTTTGAAGGAGCCATAGTACTTTGCATACTTTCTTCGCATAGCCCTGTCCCAATCTCTAATGTAGGCCTCTATTATATGCATGCCCTAATGTCTGGGCAGATAAATTCACAAATAACAAATAAGTAGCATGTTCTATCTAAAGATGTACAATTTGATTAAATGAATGGTATAACAATTTCAGGCACAAGTGGTTTCTGTTTTCCTAAACTTAGGTGACACATTTTAAAATATAAAAAAATGAATTCTTTTGCTGGAATGCACTATTATCTAAAGAGACATACTTTGATGTGGATAAACTATTTGAGTTGAAAACTGTATTATAGTCCATTTAATTCAGTTAACTACATTTATGTGAATCACCAAACTATTGCTTGGGCTCCATCATCCATCCATGTCTTTTGCTTTATTAAACTCTAATCTCTGAGAGAAAATAAAGAAGCCTTGTTGTATTGGGTTCCTATTATGAGCTCAAGCAATCTTTGCATTTGACATCATCTTTGCCTTGGAATGTTGGTAAAGATCTTATCTGCAATATGTGGAAGAAGCAACTGTTGGGTTGACTTGGAAATAGATCTATTTTTCTACAAAATGATTTGCGGCTATGAGGAACACTCTCAGTCTTACAGGCTACTACATCATGCATTTAATGTGCCAATTTTGAAGCTTCCATTGGGATTCCTGTGGATTGCTACACCGCATTTAGTGGTGCATAACATGTAACTGAAGCTTATAGGGAGACATGTAGCCTCTGTGTGATTTGGTGTTATCGGCTTTAATTAGAAGTTCCTGACGATGATAAATGCTGATGGAGCCCTAAAAATGCCCTAATTCCCCTTGAGAGGAATTTGTAGCAGGCAGTTTTTAAATGCTCAGTAATTCTGTTCTTTGTAAATGGCAGGTGAATCATGAGAGGTCATCTTGCTTTCAGAATTGTCGCATTGCTTATTTTAATTTTAGTCTCTGCCTCCCCTTGGATTTACCTATAAAATAAATGCAGAAATTTTCATTAAAATTTTAGTTCCCTGACCTTTTCTCATAAGCAGAGTCTAGGAATTAGTTAATGGTGGTGAAAGCTTTCATTTCATTTTTGTTGTCTTTATTGAAAAACTAAAATTTTGAAAGTAAACCTTTATGTGTGAACATGTATACAGGGAAATTTTAACATTTACATTCATAAGTCTGAAATATTCTATTTTGTTGCATTATATATTGTCTAACAGTAACATGTAATCACATTATAGTTTGGATTTCTATTCCCATATCTGTGGATACAGAGGGCTTGGGTTACTTAAAGAATCTACGAGTGCCTAACAATATTCAAATTCCTAGAAAGGGACTTACTTTTGGGCCTTTCACTAATATTTGGTGTAATGTTAAATGCAAATGCATGTTAACCAGGAATTACTTTTTGTACCTGGTTTCATTGGCCATCTTAGAAATACATGCATTTCTTGCATCCATTTACATTCATGGCATATCAAACGTGGATAATTATCACTTCTATGTCTTACTGTGCATAGTAGCTAAATTAGGAAGAGAAATTACTTCTGACAACTGCCTAATGTGAATTAAAGGTTCTAATATAGTCATCAGATGTTCAATGAGTTAGAAACTTCTAAGAGTGTAAGGTTACCTACCTGACAGCTGCTTGGGAGCAATCATTCAAACAAGGTGAGTGACAGGATTACTTAACTCTCTTTGTGACTAAAACATTTTGAAGTTGACCTAAGCGTCCAATGGAACTGACCTTTGTTAGGACATCTACCATGAGACTAGCTTAGTTTCATGATTCAAACCTACTGAACGCAAGAAATCTTTCCTCTGTATGTAACAATATACTCAGTCTTGTGGCATGTTCAAATTAAGTCAATTATGCAGTGAATTGTACAAGTGAGTATGAAACAAGCGAACAGCCTCCATAAAGGGTTAGAGCTTGTCCACTTGCAGATGCTAGGGGTCTTGCCATAGGACAGGGCTTCAACACAGTAGGTGTTGAATCCCTCCAAAGAGTGTATTTCTGTGCATTGTCTAGTGGTGGCAATGGTAACTCTTTAATTCTTAATTATGGTTGATTCAAAGCATTTAACAATATGTATAATAAAGAGAGTATATCTAACTGGTATTATTTTTTCATTTGTTTAAATTTAAGCCTTATTTTGTTTCTTTTTTGCCCAAATCTGTAACATGTAATGACAGTGTCTGGAAAGGTACCAGGGAGCCAAGGCCTTCCTCATTATGGCTGCATTAGGTAGCTTATTACCTCCTTACTTCTCAATTCCCTGGCCTATAGAGAGCTGGATGACACTGTTTAGAAAGATGGAAATTAAGAATTCTATTTGCTTTCCAGAACCAGGGGCCACTCCTCCATTCTTCTTGAACATCATTTAATGTGTGGATTATGTCTTGGGTATTCAGAGTTTCTGGGCTAATATCCACTTATCAGTGAGGAGTATAGGGAAATACCAGAACAGGGAAGTGGGAAAGGGTGGATGGGGAAACAGGGAGAGGGAAGAGGGCTTATGGGACTTTTGGGGAGTGGGGAGCCAGAAAAGGGGAAATCATTTGAAATGTAAATAAAGAATATATCGAATAAATAAAAAAATAATAAAAACTAGTTAATTTTTTAAAAATAATTCTATTTGCTGAATACATTCACTTGTACCATGTCCTCTCCTTCACATGAGGAAGGTCTTTGGATTTCCCCATGAACTTGATGTGTCTTTTTTTTTTTTTAAGTCATGTTTCATTTTGTGTGTTTGTGTTTATGCTTCTCTTGTTTCTATTGCAGTTTGGCCTTGGTATTGCCAACCTACAGTTTTTACTATATAAAAGCCAAAATAGAAGAGACAATAACTCAGGCCAGATGTAAGTACTGTGAAAGCAACTTCAGGGTCTATTTCTTACCTCTTAGTCTCAGATGTTTATGCCTAGACTTTGGAATACCCAAGCCTTATACATTTTAGTAGCTATTATTATCAAATCTACAGCAATGATTCTAACCCATTCCAAACATGCAAGGAACAAGAAATATTCTACATGGATAGAATATGAGCAGGTACTCCAGTCTCACTGGTAGTCCGACCACCCTCCCCTGCCTTGCTATGTGCTCAGAGAATCATTGCAGTGCTGTCTCCTCCGTGCCTGTCGTTTTAAGGGTCTGTGAGCTGATGTGAAATGTTTCACATGCTAATCCCAACATAGTCTGGCTCCTGGTGCTGTGCTAACAAAGCTTTTCCTTTTCTTATCTTACCTTTTTATTTATTTGTTTGTTTATTTATTTACTTATTTACTTATTTTTTCTTGGTTTTGCATATGGCCAAAATAATGTTGTGCTTGGCAATTAGCTTTCTTTTTAGAATCCAAATTAAGTGTCTCAGTAACTCAAATGAATTCACCATTAAGCATCCTTCGGAATGTGGAGTGATTAACATCGGTGCTATTTCAAGTCATTGTTAAGTTTTGTTTTGTTTTGGATGGCTAGATTTAGTTAACCAAAATGACCATCATATCCTTTGTAAGCCATTCAATGTGTACTAGAAACCTAAAATTTTTTTCTCTTAGGATTCAGGACAGAACTACATCTATATCTTTTACAAACTTCTGTCATTTCCCTGCCTGTTCTTTTGCTGTTTGCAGCAATGGTAGATACTTCCGTATTGCAGACAACTAAAATATATATTTGCACTCTCACGTAATAGGTATGATGGTCTTTTAAGAAGCAGCACTTTTGCATGAGCTAGTTCTTTATGTGATAAAGGAGGGGCTGACTAGTGAGTCTTTGCTGATTGGTAAGTGCTTCTGTTCAGAGCTGGCATCTTTGGTACCGCACCCGCATCAACCACTCTGCCAAAACAGACCCTTGAAATAGCCACAGTACAGAGAGGGGAAAAATAATAAAGTTGACAGGGCATACCTTCGAGCCTTCGAAAATACGTGTTTTCTATCCAAACGACAGCTGTACATAAATGGACCTTTGATCTATGCACAATATTTTTATTCACAGTCATTGAATAAAATATTGTTTGTGACCCCCTCTACTTCACCCTCTTTTTTTGTTTCCCTGCTTTCTCTTTCTGATGGATTTACAGCAAAAAAGGGAAAAATGAAGGGCAAGTATTTTCTCATTGCTCAATTTCTTTCTGTTTAGTGCACAGCATTTTACTAATATTTTCATTCCTATTGGGTATTATCCTCTGTGCTTCACAGTTGCTAGAATTTCCTCCATGACTTCCCAAAAGTTGGCAGCAGAACAGGGCAGGTGTGCCTGTGTTTGCTCATGCAACCTGTCACACTCAAGTTGATTTTAATTTTTTTTAGACTTAATATCATGTTTCTTTTTACATCTTTCCACCTACTAATTCACACCGAACCTAAGATTACTTAACTAAATGCATGAATGAATTCATTCAGAGCATTTTATCAAAATGTTGATAAAATTCTGCATTGATATCTTAAACAAATCACTTGCTATAATATATGATTAATGCTTTTAAGATTTTAAGATATTTAAATGTATTAGAATTAGTAAATGGAAAAGTATAAGTGGAATTTTACGTTGAATTGCTTCCGTAATTGTCTAGTAAAATTTGCCCATATTGTGATCTTATTAGGTTGGAGAGCATTGAAAATCTTGACAGTTAATTTGGTTCAACTCTGGGATTTAAGTAGTATGTTTAAATTTTTCTGACTAGGTGCTCTTTATAATGCTTTTATGTTGTCATGGGCCCTTGAAGCATGCGTTCTATATTGTTTATCTAATCTTATGTCATTACATTTTCAGATTCGGAAACACTGAAGCCAGACAATTTTGAAGAATCTGGCTATACTTTCATAGCACCAAGGTTGGTTGTGTTATTCACATTTCCACTGTTGGCTTACTCCTTCAAAAAGAATCCTAAATTCAGGTCAAGATTACTCTAGCTTCATTCTGGGTTAAATTAGGGAACCAAAGTGACAATGACTTCTAAGCTTCCAATACCCTTTATTCATTAAAATACCTGCTATTTGTTTGAGTCCTTATAGAACAATTGATATCAATGGTGAAGATGTGAGAACTCAGGTGCACAGTGGTAGGTAGGACAGAGAGGCTTTGGTCTGCTGGAATAAACAAGTGCATCCAGTATTAGAGAATTGTCTACTGGAGCTTGTATACTTTATACATATTTAAGCACAAAGGTACTCCATAGATATAATTATCTTGTGAGCATATATACAGATACATATGTACATATATATAAGCCCACACACTTAAATATGTAATGTTTTAAGCTCATAATGATATTTTTATATACTTGACAAATACTTTTAGATGGTAGATTTTTATGGGAGAACAACTTTTTGTTATAGTTAACTATTGAAAACTTAGCAGTACCTATATAACAGGCAACCTAGTTTGGTAGTTAAGTTTTTTACTTTTGCCTTTTTTAGGTTGACAATGCAAACCATTGATTTTTGAACCCAGGACATTATCTCCCCCAGTCCGTTGTATCTATCATTGTGATTGGTTCTGATGGCTTCCAATAGCTTAACCAGAGCACTTTTGTCTTCTGAGTTCACCTGTGTCAGGCAATGGTGGCCCCACCAGCTACATTATGGGGTCGACATAATGTGCAACCATTTCCAGCTGAGCTTGTTTCTTCTCCTCAAAGTAGTGACAGGTTTGATTCCAGATCTAAGCACAGATGGTCTCTTAGTAGGGACATTATTTTGCCAGCAGCTTTCTTCTCAGTGTAGATCTACTGCCTCTTTCTCTTTGGCCACTGTGTGTCTTGCCTGTACAACATTACAATATGGGCAACCTTAAGTATCTAGGCCTAGATGGTCTAGAGCCTTGGTGAACTCATTAATTTTAGGGGATACTTAGAACATGTCACAATGGATAGGCCTTTGGAGCAACAGTCTGTTGTGTTGAAGCCATTGACAAAGTGTGTTAGATCTCTTTGGGGTTGGATATACTGTCCAATGCCAAATTTTTTAGGCCTTTTCTCAAAACAAAGGATTCACCACCATTTTGTCCTCTTGCATCTTTTTGACAGTAGGGATCAAAAGTCATGTTTTTCATCTTGTTTTGTTTTCATTTTGGTCTCTCATGCAGCTGGATGGGAGGAAAAATGCATTGCCTCATAGTGTATATATGTGTGTGACAACATTGTGTCACATAATCTGTGTGTCGCTTTTTTTGTGTATGTTGGTATACAAGCATGTGCATCCATGGAGGCTGGAGATCTTTCCCTATTGCCTTCTCCCTTGTTCCCAGAGACAGGGTCTCTTACTGAATCTGAAGTTTGAATACTCTACTAGCCTAGATAAAGAAGTTCTTAGGATCTTCCTTCTTCACCCAACTCTTGAGATTCCAAGTATGCTTAGCAATGCCCAACCTTATTCAATAATTTCACTTGACCATATCTTATTAATCTGTTTAATTTGCTTTTAATCTAGGCTAAAATATCTTTTAAAAAGAAGATTCCATTATTATTTTTTCTGTTGCACACTTGCAGAAAATTTTCACAATACCTGAAAAGGGTTCCTAAAGTTGTTCAAAGTTAATCCTTCATTTCTGCAAATGAAAATTACTAAATCCTGCCACTGTTTGAAACTTGGTAGTATTTGTAACATTTTGAAAAATCATGGTTAACAAAGCTGCTCCTCGTCTTAAGAGAGAGTGTTTCTCCTTTATTTGTGCTGTGGGTAGAGTTGCTCATCTCCTCCATCCTCTTTGCCATCTCTCTCCTGATGTTCCAATTTTCTTAGCCCTATCCAGCTGCAGATGCAAGATTCTCCCAGGAGCTTCAGGTGCACCTCTCATAGTGAAGGTGCTGAGAACTGTGCTTACCTAGGTTCTTGTCTAGTGTGAGTCCATCTTTAAGCCACAAGCCATGCATTAATTCCTTACTACACGTTGGGGTTATGTCTCCCCAATCTAATGTGACCATCCTAACTGCTAGAAACAACAGGCGCAAGTGGATTGTTGACATTGCCATAGAGGATCGAACAGATCTCTTGCCAGTCTTTGTCCACCCTCGTGTTTCCACATAAGACATTCATGTGTCAGGAAAGCCTAACGGGAATATTTCTTCAATGTGCTTCCAATTCAGAGTCTTGTAAATATTTGTCCCACTTGGAAAGCTCTGCTTGTGTTGCTTTCATGAACAAAATATAATTTTTCCAATGTACAATCTTGAGACATCATAGTTGTCCTGGTCTGCTCCCTTCTGCTGATGTCTAACTGATCCCTGAGCCTTGCCAGTTCTATCTCAGGATCCACGCATATTTCTGTTACTCTCTAGCTATTTTGCCCTGGTGCAGACCACGGCCTTTTTGTTCATAGAGCAGCATCTGAATGGATCTTCCATTTCCTCTTATTGCTCCTGCTTTCCAATCCTGTGACTAGAGAGAGTTTTTTAAACTGTAATGGCATCTTTCTCAACTGCTAATTGTTAACCAGAGGCTCTGCATTGTTATGGTGATTATCTGGGCTGCATTCCACAGCTTTCAAGTGCTCTGTCACCAGGATCCAGGGTTCTCTGTGGTTCCCTTTACTATAAACGTGGAGCTAGCAGATTGGCTGCCTGTTTTATTAAAGTGCAGATAGTTGCATTTTCTTATGTGTTCTTTCTGGCAGCTACACTATCATTCTAGTTTGATTACTGCTGCTGTCCTAAAGAACTCTGACCAAAAACAGCTTGGGGGAAAGAATGGATTTATTTAGATTGCAAGTTGTGGTCTATTGTATGGGGAAGAATAGGCCGGAATTTAAGCTGGAAATGGAAACAACAACAGTGGAAGATCACTGCTTTTTGACCAGCTCACAGGGACTTGCTTATCTACCTTTTTCATACAGGATAAGATCACTTGCAAAGGGAATGGTACCACCCACAGTGGGATGAGCCTTCCTGCATCAATTAGCAAAACATAAATGCACAGACATGCCCAGGAGCCAAACTGACCTCTGCAAAATCCATCAACTGAGATTCCTCGTTCAATTGACTCTAGTCTGTGTCTAGTTGACCATTAAAGCTTTGCAGGACAGAGGCTAAGGCCTACTCTAGCAGTAGATTTAATTGCACTAGTCCTAGTACAAACATCAAAGGCCACAGAGCCTGAATCACTGGCTGTATTGTCTTATTTTAAAAGGTTTCCCCCATGCCTGTTTTAAATTCCAGATGTATTTAGTCTATTTCAAAAAGCACTGGGCTTTTGTTTTTGTTGTTTTGCATTGCCTGCTCTCTCCTACCTACTCTTTTGCATTTTTTACTGTGTATACACATACCCCAATCTCTTAAATCCCAGCATCAGCTTGGAAAGTTCCAGCGAGCACTCTGTTCTGTGTCCCATTGATTGTTTCATGCAGTCCTTTGTTTCCCTTACCAAAGATTCAGGGACCTTTTTATTTATTCAGTTTATTCAGTTACTATGTGTCCACTCGAATCACTATTTGCCATTCAGCATTGAAGGCCTTGTCCTGTGTATTTTAGATCTGAGTAAGGATTTAGTAAGTGAAGAATCTAAGAATATATAAGTATCACTTTTAAAACCATACGGTTATCAATAATAGCTGTGGTTGTGCATACATACATGCTTACCTGTGTCAGTGTGTATATGTGAGTGTATATGCATACATGCAGAGACTGAAGGTCAACCTTGGAGAATGTTGTTCCTTGAAAAATCATTTTTTTAAGACAGGGACTCATTGGTTAAGAGTTCAGCCAGTCAGGGCAAGCTTCCTGGCCAGAAAGCACCAAGGATCCAGCAGTGTCCTCTCTGTGTCCTCAAACCTGGAATTGTTATGTGGCTTCTGGAAGGCAGGATCTTCCTGCTTTACTTACAATGCTTTACTCCAAGTTACTTACGATTCTAATGTGTTTTCTGTTGCTATGATAAAACACCATACCCAGAAGCACCCCAGAGAAGGACGGGGGCTATTTTGCTCAGGCCAAGTCCACTTCTGCCTTCCTTTGCAGTTATCCTCTTAGAGATTAAAGACATCTCTAATGTACTGTAGTTCCTACTGTAACTATAGCCAGGCTCAACTACATAGGGAATTCCATGGCTACATAGTAAGACTGTCTCTCAAAAACACCACAAAATAAAATAAACAAGCAGACAGTCCTCTCTTTTCTAACAGCTTATTCTGAGGACTTATTTTAATATCCCTCAAAAATAAGTCAATAATTTAAGATAACTTGTAAATATGTAAAACATTCTCATGTTGTTTTAATATTAAAATACAGATTGTTATGTAAAAGTATATTGAAATATAATCAGCTTCTTAATATTCTAATGAATAAATATTTTTAAATGTGTCTTAATTATTGAATGAAGTTTATAAAAGCCCCATTTACCATTATATTTTAGTAAGTACACCTGTACTAAGCATCTACTCTCCAAAAGCTGGGCAGTGAATATATACTGTTTTTAGTTTCAGCATTTACTAACAGTGGACTGTTATATTTCATATAAGAAAATGGAGATAATAAAATCAATCATTTGCAAAGTCATACATCCAATAAATGATGTTTCAGCAAACTATAAAGTTGTAAGGTTTTGATTTTAATAGCTTAAATATTCAAATCTTGTTTTTCAGGGAATACTGCAATGATCTTAAACCTTCAGATAATAACACTGAATTTCTTTTGAATTTCAATGAATTTATTGATAGGAAAACTCCAAACAACCCTTCCTGTAAGTATATATGTATTTGTAGTTCTTGACTCAGTGCTTGGGTCCCAAGTGGTCAGTTTGCTACATCTGATCAAGACTCAGGGTGATCATTTCAGCTTATTAGTGGGCTGTTCGTTTTGTTGGTTTTTAGCTGCATGAATTTTTAATAATAATATGTAGTAAATTGGTCCTTAACTTTTTATATTAAGGCAATATCATACCTCAAAGTAGTTAAAACGTGTGCTCACCCTAGTTCCTTTCACATTTAGAAAATTTGTTTTTGAAAATCAGAGAGTTTCATTATGGTGAATACATTTGCTATGTAGAGAAAAACAGGGTATGTTCTTTGAATGTGTCATGTCTTCAAATTTATGTTTTCATATGGATAGAATATAAACAGTAGTCACTTATTAGTTTTCTTTCTTTATGACTTAGTTTGATGAAAACTTTGTCTAAAAAATATACTTCTGTAGTTGCATCCCTCATGAAATAAATCTGGCAGATGAAGACAATTTTAAAAATTAATTTTAATTATTTTATTGTCTCCCCAATAAATATAAACTATTATTTAAGATTTGGCTTAGATATCTAGGTTCTGGGCTTCTAAACATCTGAGAATAAAAAAATTTTCGTCCTGAAAATTGCTTCTATGAATTCAATATTTAGATATAATTCAAGTGATAAATAAGGAAGGAAAAGCAAATGCATATCACAATTTACCCCTGTAAAGAGAATTTGAAAAAATGAGGAAATAGATGAGACATATACTTCGTTCTTTTTTCTTTTCTTTTCCCTCTTTAAAAAGCAATTACTTCTATTAGGAAAGTCTGAACAAAGCACTATTTGATAACTATCAGTGTTATCAAAGCCAAAAAACCTTTTTATAAATATTTTTATTGGTTATTTCATTTATTCACATTTCATAAGTTATACCCCTTCCCTGTTTCCCCTCCACAAACCCCCTATCCCATCCCCCTTCACCCCTGCTTCTATTGAGGGTACTCACCCACCCACTCCCACCTCACTGCCCTGGCATTCCCCTATGCTTAGGCACCGAGCCTTTACAGGACCAAGGGCCTCTCCTCCCATTGATACCCAACAAGGCCATCCTCTGCTACAAATGCAGTTGGAGCCATGAGTCCCTCCATGTGTACTCTTTGGTTGGTGGTTTAGTTCCTGGGAGGTCTGGAGGGTCTGATTGGTTGATATTGTTGTTCTTCCTATGGGGTTGCAAACCCCTTCAGCTCTTTCAATTCTTCCCCAAACTCCTCCATTGTGGTCCCCTTGCTCAACCCGGGGACTTGTGGTTGGTTGCATGCATCCACATCTGTATTGGTCATGCTCTGTCAGAGCCTCTCAGTAGACAGATATATCAGGCTCCTGTTAGCAAGTACTTCTTGGCATCAGCAGTAATGTCTGGGTTTGGTGTCTACATATGGGATGGACTGGCGCTCCAACTCAAATTTATGTTGGAAAACTAGCTGAATTGTTCTATCTCACCTCTGCCCCTTACATAAGTTAGATATTAGTGAAATATTGCTTATTTGAATCAGATAGCTTTTATCTTGAATGTGAGGAGAAAGTACCTTTAGGCTGTCTCGGAGTTTCATACCCTGAGATCAGACAAACCATGAGAGGCAAAATGAATAAGATATGCTCTGTGATCTTGGGTCCTCATTGCCCGTTCCCTCTGTGGACAAGCATGCAGTTATTCCAGAAATGGCAGGCGAAAGCTGCTGCTCTTGAACTGATATTACTGAATTCAAAACCCAGTTTTATGATGGTGCTGGTATAGGATAATTCCATCCCTTTCTCTTGCTCCAAAACACACTTGAAAATGGACATTTAGAGGAGTTTTTGAGAAGTCCATATTATGCTCTGAAAACATTATGTTCCACTGTGGATTGTGAAAGAGGTAAAGGACCTTCTCCTTATTTAAAAAAGGTGAAAGTACACAGGGATTTTTTGTTTTATGCTTTTTCTTGATAATTTCATTTAATAATTCTATCTATATGAGAGTACAAGAATATTGCATACACAAATATACAAATATATCCATATGTACATATGTACATGTATACATTTATATGTACATGTATATGTATGTGTGTATAATATGTATATAAATGGTGTGGAACCACAAATTAAGCTACATAATCAAACAAAACACAGAAAACGGAAAATCATTTGTTTCCTAATACATCATACAGCAGACGTCTTGTAGAATTTTCACCTATTTATTGATTTTTAATTTAAGATTTTCTCCAGATTTTCATCCACAAGCACCATGTTCACATCCTTTCCTCCCTTCTCTTTCCTTTCTCAGTGCCTCCCACCCTACTCCACATCAAGTTCATAACCTCTTATTTTCAATTATTAGTGACATATATGTATGAGTGTATGTATATTAAGACATATGTATCTTAAATATCCAAATATGCATAGATATGTAGACCTATGTGTATATAATGTACAAATAGACACATATATACATTTATACAAAGACAGTCACACACCACTTCCTGTGTCCAGTTAGTGTTGTTCATATGAATACGGGCTGATGACAAGGAATTGAATATCCTATCAGGGCCTTGTCTCTGAAGATGATTGACTGTCTCTTTCTCAGCAGTTGCTATTTGCCAGTAGGTCTTCACCATGAGTGGGGCCATGTAAGGGTTCCTCTCTTCATGTGGCACAGCAACTGTTCATGTCTCTGCGCACGTCTTGATTGGGCAACACTAGTGGTCAGTTTTCATTGACACCGCTTCCTTGTCATGTCTAGAAGTCAGGTGTCTTTTAATAAAACATTTTCTCTTAGTAATTAATGGCTTTTTTAATACCAATTCATTCATGTCCCCAATATGTAAGACAAGATGGATGATTTAAAAATACAAAATTTATATGAAATATTCTTGAATATCTACTGAACTGTTTTTGAAAATAGTAAATATATTTGTTTCATTATTAATTGGAATTTAGAACCTACTTGATTAATTAATCTCTTTAATTAAAGAAATCATTTTTTTCTGTGTTAGGTAATACAGATTTGATAAATAGAATCTTGCTGGATGCAGGTTTTACAAATGAACTTGTCCAAAATTATTGGAGTAAGCAGAAAAATATGTAAGTATTTGTTATAGTTAATCAAAAGTGTATATTTTGCATTTCTCTTTCACATCTCCTTGGGAAACTTGTGAATAATGCCTCTCATAAATTCAGTTAGTTATTTAGCTTTATAAATGATTTCTCAGAAAGTCATTTTTTCAATTGTTGTTAAGTTGCATTTTCAGTTATGAGTGTAATTCATTAGTAAGTAATAGTGACCATTTGTGAATGTTACATGTTAACATGGCTAAAGCATATTAAATAGCGATGTTTGTGTGTGTGTGTGTGTGTGTGTGTGTGTGTAAATGTGTGTTTGTGTAAATATGTTTCCTGCTGGCTGTTTCCTCAGCTTTCTCACGCATGCTGTATAGCTTACTCAAGAAGTAGAGAGTTCCTCAAGGTGGTTCTTACTCACACTCTCTTCACCCTTCGTTTCCTAGTCAACCAACCTCTTGATGCTAGATAGTCCTCCTCATCATGCTTCTGCCTCTCCTTCACAGTCATGACCCGAAAATACCATTTCTCAGTAATTACAACAGCCAAATTTTGTGCCATTAGTGCTTCCCAGTCCTGTTCCCAGTTCTAAGTCTTTCGCTTCTACTCAACATCCCTGTCCCAGGCTTGTTTCTAAAATGTACTTGTAATGAAGATAAGATGGAGTTTGAAGACCACAGTGCTGGTACACATCTCTAATCCCAGCACTTAGGACGTAATGCATGTGTTTGACTGTCATATGCATGGACCAAATCCTGCCTCAGATAGGTGGACGAGGGCACAGTTCTCAAGCATGAACGTCAAAACTACCCATAGGTAGACCATTTAAGACACTTGTACTGGAGACTGGACTTCCTGTAATCTCTTTCCCTTTCACTTGTCCAGTTCTCACAAGCAGACACCAGGCACCTTTACTACCTTTCCCTCATACATACTTTTCTCTATACGCTGAGGTCCTCTGTATTCCTTACTGACTGCTAGTCAGTCTTCAAAGGTCAACCCCATCCTTCTTTCTTCTAAAAATGACTCTTAAATATGTTAACAATGAGAGTTTAATTTCCTAGGTTGCTAACCTACCTTTCTGCGTGTGTTAATATATAATTTTGTGTTACGAGCACCTAGCTTAGCATTGTACAGCTTATTTTTTCAACTGTCCTCCTTTTATCTTCCACTTTCAGCAAAGGAGTGAAGGCACGCTTTGTGGTGACAGACGGTGGGATTACAAGAGTTTATCCCAAAGAGTAAGTTCACATAACATCTGTAAAAATAAGTTCATCATCACAGGCTGTGCCAAGGCTCTGGATGTTGCCATGTAAGGAAGGTACTCTTTGGGAAAACTGATCACTGCTAGTATATTAAATTGCAGTATAGTTTAAAATGTTTATATTAATAAAATATTCCATTTGCCCGAACAATATTATTATAGGATGTTTCAATGGCGGTTGCTTGTCATCTTTGTATATATCCATTACAAAATGTGAGAGAGCTTGAAAGAGATGTTCCACTTTGTATATGGAGTCCAACTGGTTAGTTGAGTGTAATGGTGACCTCCAGCAGCAGCAGCAGCAGCAGCACAGTGTATCCTTGCTTGAATTGCTCATCTGAGCCTCAATCTCTCCTATTTTAGGAACACTTCCTGCAGTGGGCTGAATGGGTACCAAAGCTCATTAATATTAATTAACTGACTTATCCGTAGTTTCTTGCCTGGGAGTCACCTTTTTCTTATTCTTATTATGCTGATGTATTGCTTAGTAATGAGTATCAGTTACACTATCCATACCTGACTTCCTTAGATATACCTGAAAAAGAGACATGTCTGTAGAGCTATATTTCCACAAAGGGTTATCATGCACCTTAAGGAATATAAATGATGAACGCCATTTCCTCCCTAGGGCTGGAGAAAATTGGCAAGAGAACCCAGAGACATATGAGGACAGCTTCTACAAACGGAGCCTAGATAACGATAACTACGTTTTCACCGCGCCCTACTTTAACAGTGAGTGTCCTTTGGAATTCAGCCTTCTCAGTTGCTTTTTTGTGTGTTAAAGGATTTGTTCTAAGTCCTTATCCTTCAAATCAATATATTTTGTTAACTGTGAGGAATAATCATCATTAAAGATATAATATGTTCAAGAGACTGGAAAAACAGAAAAGAAACACCCGTTTAGTTAAAGAAATAGAATTCATGCGCAGCAAAGGTCATCTAGCAATGCAGAGCTAGCAGGCATGTAGGGTAAGTAGAAACATATGGGGCTAATCCCATGTATTTCAACTACTACCTTCAAACATGGTTAATGAATGAAATTGGTTGGTGTATAGTGATGAATTGCATCTTATCTGTACTAATTGTGTAATTTGCTATCTATAAAAATAAATAGCCCATCTTTTAAATAATTTATATGGTTTCCCCCTGGAGGGGGCTTTTTAGTTCAACCCTTCACCATCTGTATACATAGTTATTTTATTACTTCCATTTTAAAAATGAGGAAAGAGAAAAATCTTAAGATTTCAGAGTTGTGTCCACAGACATGTATCTCATGTAAGGCAAAGCCTCTTTTATGATCCTTCCTTCCATTTCCCCCCAACAGCCTCCCCAACAGTTTGAACATATTACAAAACCGTGATTGGACATATGTCCATTATAGTATGGAAGTAGATAAAATCAAGTTGAATTATTCCTGTCAGTAAACAAATAAAGTCAGTTCATGATTATTTAAAATTTTTTTAGTATATTCAGGAAGAAATGAGGGAGCTGAAACTTTTTTAAAAGAGGAATGCTTCACTCGTGACTCATCTACATTAGCCTGTTTCCTTTTCTTTTAGAAAGTGGACCTGGTGCATATGAGTCTGGAATTATGGTAAGCAAAGCTGTAGAGCTGTATATCCAAGGAAAACTTCTTAAGCCTGCAGGTAAGCACCTACATTACGTATATATGTGTGCAAGCTTAAACAAGACATTACATTTCATCACAAACTGGAGTCATTTATGGGAAAATCAAAATTTTAAATCTGGGATTGTTCCCACAATGCTAATCCTGTCAGTCTCTCCTATTTTCAAACACATGAAATATTTGTGCCAATTCTGTACATATTTATAATCATTTAAACATGAAATTATTTTGACATATCTGTATACTAGACTATTCTGTAGCTGCTGAAAAGAATTAGGGCTGGATCTATGTAAAATGTTCACATTTTTGGAAAAAAAATTAAATCAACCATGCAAACAAAAACATGGACCAGTACGAATGAGAACTAGAAATGAACTGTAGTGAATGGATGCAATAAAATAAAGTCTAGCCCAGTGTAGATTTTCATCATGTGACTCAGTACTGTTTGCTGGTGTGTTTAGAGAGACCAGATGGGAGAGAGGAGGCTGATTGTCTGCTCCTAGGAACAATGTTACTGTGCCAGTGATTCATCTGCTAGCAACCACTGTTAGTTACGGGTTCACTCACCTTTCCCTCCATTGCTAGTCTACTTCTTATTCTCTCCACTATTTACCCTCCCCCTCTCTCCCACTATCTCATACACCCACCTACCCACGCTTTCAACAAATGTGTCTTAGGAGTCTGACGCTTGAACTCACATGAGCTCATACTTCTAAAAGCAGCACTCACAGTGTTTTTAGGTAATACTACTTAATTCAACAGCCAGGTAGTGATTATTATAAAAACTTGTCTTCTAATAAAAAATACACTTTAAGGCAGTGGTCTTCAAGCATCCCAAGGCTGCAGCCCCTTAATACAGCTCCTTGTGTTGTTCTGAAGCCAACCATAAAATTACATGCATTGCTACTTCACAGCTGTATTGTTGCTACTGTTATGAACTGTAATATAAATATTTTGGAGATAATAAGGTTTGAAGGTTTGCCAAGGGGCCGAGGCCCCCAGGTTGAGAGCCACTTGTTTGTCGACTAGTTTTAAGACTACTAGTACTATTTCTTTTTTTAAAATATTTTTATTTTCTATATTCTTTGTTTACATTCCAAATGATTTCCCCATTCCCAGATCCCCCTCCCCATATGTCCCATAAACCTTCTTCTCTCCACCCATTCTCCAATCACCTCCCTCCTTTTTCTCTGTCCTTATATTCCCCCCCAATGCTAGATCAATCCTTTCCAGGATCAGGACCCTCTCCATACTTCTTCATGGGAGTCATTTGTTATGCGATTTGTGCCTTGGGTATTCAGAGCTTCTGGGCTAATTAATATCCATTATCAGAGACTGCATTCCATGTGTATTCTTTTGTGATTGGGTTACCTCACTTAGGATGATATTTTCTAGATCAAACCATTTGCCTAAAAATTTTGTGAATTCATTGTTTCTAATTGTTGAGTAGTATTCCATTGTGTAAATATACCACATTTTCTGAATCCATTCCTCCTTTGAGGGACATCTGGGTTCTTTCCAGCTTCTGGCTATTATAAATAAGGCTGCTATGAGCATAATGGAGCATGTGTCTTTATTGCATGCCGGGGAATCCTTTGGGTATATGCCCAGGAGAGGTATAGCAGGGTCCTCCGGAAGTGTCATGTCCAGTTTTCTGAGGAACCGCCAGACTGATTTCCAAAGTGGTTGTACCATCTTACAGCTCCACCAGTAGTGGAGGAGTGTTCCTCTTTCTCCACATCCTCACCAACACCTGCTATCTCTTGAGTTTTTGACCTTAGCCATTCTGACTGGTGTAAGGTACTATTTCTTAATGACTCTGAAAACTGTGCCTCTGTAAAACACCTTATACTGAATGCAAATTTTTTGGCTAGTTTATAAATTGTGTACGCTGTTACATTGCAAAGATGCTATTATAGCAATTATGACTTCAAACTAATTTGCATTCTTTTTTCAGTTGTGGGAATCAAAATTGATGTAAACTCCTGGATAGAAAATTTTACCAAAACTTCAATCAGGGATCCGGTAAGACTTTTTTCAAAGTTATGAAAATATTATTAATAGTCTCATTGTTCACATGATCCTTATGTAGTGGCAAAGTAAATTTCTAGTGCCACTACACTTTAAATAGAAATAGGAATTTCTTTTTTCAATATTTGCTTCTTCCTAGGCAATGACATGGAAACTGTTTTAGCTTGACAACTTGAAATGCTTATACAGATACATATTGATACATATTTTCTGTTTTTAAAATGTAATTAGTATCTTTTTTCTTATAAACTGTGATTATATAATCTTATTTAGATTAGCTAAGTTATTCCAGGCTTATAATTACATTATAAGAAGGTAACTATTAAATGTAAATGGTTTTTAAAATGTGAATTTATTTGTTTGTTTGTTTGTTTGTTTGTTTTTTAGTGTGCTGGTCCAGTTTGTGACTGCAAAAGAAACAGTGATGTAAGAAAACTTTTTAAAATACATTTGACAGTAGTGTATTTGTTTCTCTTGATTGCTGAATAACAGATTTATCAAAAATTAAAAAGATCCAGGAAATTTGTCTTTATCTAATGCTAATAAACTCTATAGAAAACTGATTTATATGATTACTCTCAAAGCTTCTTCAGAAAAATATTTATATCTGAGTGAAGGAGAAGAGCCGTGCTCATGTGGAACATAATCTAGTTAGTGTTGGTGAAGGTGGAGTCTTTTGAACATCTTCAACTTTATTTGTTCTTCAGGAAGTTTCTAAATAGAGCATCCTATGGGTCCCAAAAGCCATCTGCATTGGGGAAATGAACTAAATGCTGATGATATGCTTTCAGATTATCTGTGTCCTCTGGGGAAAAGATGGAGCAGCGTGCTGACCTTCCTAAACATCTGTTGCTTCCTTCTCATAGGTAATGGACTGTGTCATTCTAGATGATGGTGGATTTCTTTTGATGGCCAATCATGATGATTACACTAATCAGGTATGAAGTGCCATTTCCAAAGTGACTTTCTATGATGCAAATTGAAAAATGCCTTAGGTTTTTTTTTTTTTGTTTTTGTTTTTAGAAATTGATGACTTGTTTCATTTTCATCACAAAGTAGATCTTCCAGAGATGAAAAATAATGCCAACTAATGTACTCTAAATAGTAAATCTAGCTCTCCTTTGGTAGTTGACTTCACTTTTAGATAATAGAAGTGACCATTAAAGCAGGTGGTTAAGAATTTTTGACCAAGCCCACTCAGTTAGTCAACAGGTTCTCCAGCGCAGGAGTGAGGATTGAAAAGAAAGAGACAATTAGACAAAACTGCAGCATGACCCCAGTCAATTCTGAGACTGAAGGGCAGGTTTAATAATTCTCAATCCATTTTTATACTGATTAAATTACATGCAGGAATGAAGGTCAATAGTAGTACAATAAGGAACAAACAAGACAGTAAACACAAAATTGTCAAGGTTGTAAGCAAAGTCACCTGAGCCCACTTCCTTGCCCAAGCCCAGAATCTTGCCTGAATCCTACTTCTTTCATTCCACCCTAAGATAAAATTTCCTGCCATAACCTACTTCCCTATTATGCCCTAATGTCAGATTCCTGCTTGAGCCCTTGTCCTTGGTCAATGTCAGGCAGCATGGCACCCCAATAAGACTCTCCACAGATTTTAAAATGAAATGAACTTGCCTTTAGCCTTTCAACAATTCAGAAATTTGTTAAAGAGTTCAGAAAATTGTTTGGTAATGTCTTAAGTTTTCGTATAGCCAGATGCAATTTCTAGACCAAAACACACAAATTGGTCATAAAAAGCTCTGGATTCTGTGTCTACATCTAGGTTTTCTGGTTATACAAAGAGCTCCCAGAACTAGCCTGTTTCCTGACTAAGGATAGCTTCTCCTCCAAAGCTAGGAGTTTGTGATTGTTCCTTTCTCTGAGGCTCCTGGTTCAGGGCACAGACCACTGGGCGAGTTGTCAGTCTTACCCACACTCATGTAGCATGCTCTTCACTTCGCCTGAAGATGTTACCATCGAGAGCTACAAGGTTATTGTACATGGTGATTACTATAAGTCAGGCCACTTAAAATATCTACCATCTCAGTTACCTTGTCTTGTGTGGTGAGAGAATCAAAATGTATCCTTCAAAATCAAAATGTATTAACTATCGTTATCTCTTGGCATTTTTACCCAAGGGACTGAAGCAGTTCCCTTCATTTCCTGCTTCAAACCCTATTCTCTTCACCAGGGGACATCTAATTGTGACCTTCTTATGCTTAGGTGTCCATTCCTCCCACAAACATAATTCTCCAGTAGAGCCCCTGAATAAGGAGAGTCCCTAATTTAATCTTGATTTAATGTTGAGCATTGACAGAGGCAGGTTGCCATTTGTTTAAATTTACAAACTAGTTTTACATTTCAGTTTCTTATATTGTGGGTTCCCCCCCCCCACACACACACACACTGTATAGTTCAGGTATTGAGGTCATTTAAAAATTGAAAGTACCAAATAAATATCTCCTTCTTTTCCAGATCGGACGTTTTTTTGGAGAGATTGACCCGAGCATGATGAGACACCTGGTTAATATATCACTTTATGCATTCAATAAATCATATGACTATCAGTCAGTGTGCGATCCAGGGGCAGCACCAAAGCAAGGGGCGGGACATCGCTCAGCATACGTGGTCAGTAAAACCTGCAGTTGAGTCAGCTCCTCTCATGAGGAAACTTACAACAGTGTAGACCAATACAATAAACTCTCAATATATATATTTTATATTTCATAGCCATCGATTGCAGACATACTTCAGATTGGCTGGTGGGCCACTGCTGCTGCCTGGTAAGTCGAGTTTGTTTTCTTATAAAGGAAAGAAAAAATGTCATTAAAATCAGGTGAATTGTGGTATGAGTATTATTCCTTCCTTTCCTGTGAACATGTTAGAAATGTTTGTTATTTCTAAATGATCATGTTAAGCATACTTTTCTACTTTTTAGTATGAAAACACTGATCAGTTCAAGAAAATGTGTCCTTCTTCAGAGACAGTTTAAGTTACATTTGTTCCTGGTGATTCCTTATATGTATGGAATGCCTTCTGATTCCACCATCTTTTATTTCCCTTCCATCCCTATGTTTGTATGTCTTTATTGGATTCTGGAGCTTTAATAACTAAAATAAAAAGAAAATTGAGGATATAAAAGTTTATGGACCAAATGAAGACATTATTCCTCATAGAGTCAACACTTCTTAACATTATATTACTTAGTAGGCTTCTTTACTCTTGTAAATCCCCCCTTTGGTCCCAAAACTTTTGCCCTCATGAATTCATGAATCTTTTGCTGATGAGAGTCAAAAGTGTAACCTTTTTCACTATTCAAGAAATATACAAAATGTCTTAAAGTTTCTATTAAACTATATTTTTTTCTGAAAATGATAAAATGACGTATGTGTATATTTGTACATACAAAACTGCTCAGTATTTTCATGTAAAATATTGTAAAGGAGAACTTCTCGATGTTTCTCAATTATTTATTTAAAATTTCAGGTCTATTCTCCAGCAGCTGCTCTTGAGTTTGACATTCCCACGGCTCCTTGAGGCAGGTATGTCAATGAGCAGCTTAGGTCATTGGCCCAGTAGTCCATTTGATTTTGGTGCCAAGTCAGTCTAACAAACTCAGAGAGGGAGAGAGGGAGGGGGAGAGAGAGAGAGAGAAAGAGAGAGAGAGAGAAAGAGAGAGAGAGAGAGACAGAGAGAGAACATATGTGCATATGTGTGTGCATGCATGTGCGTGTGGGTGAGCGAGAAAAAGAGACCACCAAACTGATAGTTTTGATACACTGAAACTTTTATTTTCCAATGATTTTCAAAGTTTTGCAGTTCACATTGGCCTGAATTTTGTAGCTGAAACATTCATTTATTATTTAGAACCTTTGAATGCACCTTTTAATGACAGCCAGGCATTAAACCAACCTACCATAAAATGTCTTGGTCCATTAACTTTGCCAAACTATGAGCAGTGATTCCAGGAAGCTCGGTGTCTCCTGGTGGTGATGGTCTCTGTTTTGACTCCCACAGTTGAGATGGAGGAAGATGACTTCACAGCCTCCCTGTCTAAGCAGAGCTGCATCACGGAACAAACCCAGTACTTCTTTAAGAACGACACTAAATCATTCAGTGGTTTACTGGACTGTGGCAACTGTTCCAGGTACTCTGTGCCTTTGTGTTAAGTGGTCCTTATTTACTAAGGACAGCATGCAGGCCTGTCACAATCACAGCATATTAGGAAACTGCTCAGCAAACTCAGAGATGAATAGCTAAAACTGTCAGAAATACTTGGTTTTGTCATAGGTCTCATAAGGTTATCATAACCTGTAATTGTTTTAGCGATAGTTGCATGGTGGAACCTCTGATTCTAGGCAGAACAGAGAAATTTGAATTTATAATCAAGATCAATATTAAAATTTTATAACAGATTTTACTTATAATAATTCCAATCAAATGACACTTTTATGTGTGATGATTAAAGGTTGTAAAAAGTTAGGGGCGTCCTTGTTTATACGGTTACCCTTCTCTGACATGAAGAATTCAATGTTACCTTTGAGTTGGAATTGAAGCGTCTGAAGAACATGTCTCCAAAGGTCGTGGCTAATGTTAGCATTCATAAAACACCTCTATGAGGGTGTTCTCCCACCCACCCAACCACTCCCACCTTCCCGCCCTGGCATTCCTCCACACTGGGGCATCGAGCCTTCATTGGACAAAGGGCTTCTCCTCCCATTTATGCCCAGGAAGGCCACCCTCTGCTACATATGCAGCTGGAGCCATGGGTCCCTCCATGTGTCCTCTTTGGTTGGTGGTTTAGCCTCTGGGAGCTCTGGGATATCTAGTTGTCATTGTTGTTCTTCCTGTGGGGTTGCAAACCTCTTCAGCTCCTTCAGTTCTTTCTCTAACTCAGTCCATTGGTTGGCTGCAAGCACCTGCCAAGTATTTGTCAGGCTCTGGTAGAGCCTCTCAGGAAACAGCTATATCAGGCTCCTGTCAGCAAGCACTTGTTGACATCCACAATACTGAGTTTGGTGACTATATATGGGATGGATCCCCAGGTGGGGAAGTCTCTGAATGACATTTTCTTCAGTCTCTACTCCATACTTTGGCTCTGTATTTCTTCCCATGATTATTTTGTTCATCTTTCTAAGAAGAAACAAAGCATCCACACTTTGGTCTTCCTTCTTTTTGAGCTTCATGTGGTCTATGAATTGTATCTTGGGTATTGTGAGCTTTTGGGCTAATAGCCACTTAGCAATGCGTGCATACTATATGTGTTCTTTTGTAACTAGGTTACTTCACTCAGGATATTTTCTAGTTCCATCCATTTGTCTAAGAATTTCATGAATTCATTGTTTTTAATAGCTGAGTAGTATTCCATTGTGCAAATATACCACATTTTCTGTATCCATTCCTCTGTTGAAGGACATCTGGGTTCTTTCCAGCTTCTGTGTATTATAAATAAGGCTGATATAAACATAGTGGAGCATGTGTCCTGTTATGTGTTGGATCATCTTTTGGGTGTATTCCCAGGAGTGGTATAGCTGGGTCTTTTTTTTTTTAACCATATTGGGTAAACGGAAAGCTTTTATCCCCTCAGAAAGCCTGTTAGGAGCATTGATCTGCACTTCATTCTGAATTTTGATTGATAATATGCTTTGTCCCCCTTTGTTCTCCTACTTTGGCTATCTGTAAAATAAATGATTGTTGGTATATTGCCAGTGATAAATGTCACCATTTCCTAAAAATTGAATGTCAAGCACTTTTCAGATTTGGACTGTAACTAAATGGTACTACTTTTATAATTAAGACTAACAACTTTAAATGTTTCAATAAAAGATATTTTTGGAGCTGGGTGTGGTGGCGCATGCCTGTAATACTAGCACTTGGGAGGCAGAAGCAGGCAAATTTCTGAGTTCGAGGCCAGCCTGGTCTACTGAGTGAGTTCCAGGACAGCCAGGACCACACAGAGAAACCCTGTCTCGAAAAACAAAAACAAAAACAAAAACAAAAACAAAAAAAGATATTTTTGATATGACCATGATTTTTTAAATATTTTTGAGAAGGGTAATATGTTCATGTTAATAAGTAAAAACATGGTGATCTTCAAGTTACACTCATTTTAGTGTGTGTGTATTTGTGCTTATTTTTCCTGAATGCTGATTCATTTTTCAATAAGTTGTTTTATCTTTCTTTGCAATAACTAAGGATGTTAGAATGATTTCCATTCTGTTTTCTAAAATGTAGTTTTCCCTTAATGGGCTACTCTAACGTGTGTTTTGCAGGATCTTTCATGTAGAGAAACTTATGAACACCAACTTAGTATTCATAATGGTGGAGAGCAAAGGGACATGCCCGTGTGACACACGGTTGCTCATGCAAGCGGAGCAGACTTGTATCCTTTGACACTGGAGTTGTTTGGAACAGACCGCCTGAAAGCAATGGATATTTAAGCCTGTTATCCTGTTCATGTTCATATAGAGAAAAATATTACAGTACTAAAATGTGAAGGTCAGGAGCTATGGGAATTTAATTCAGACATTTATTTCTCTCTCAGTCCCTCATACTTGAATTGGTCCTGTTGGCTGAGAGCATTGGCATAAGTAGGTTTTGATTGGTTGCAGAAATAGATATATGTCATTGCACTTTTGAACCATGTGGGGAAGAAATTCCGTCCTGTTCCTTGACCAGCCTCTTCAGCTGATGGCCCAGATCCATGTGACATGGTTAAGCAGCCCAGATACCGAAAAGGACCTGATGTCTGCTTTGATAACAATGTGCTGGTAAGGGTTTTCATTGCATTCAAGTCTTAGAATTAAGTCATCCACCACAAGGAGCCCAGGAGATTTGTTTTCATTTTTAAATGTGCCACTACCATAGTTTATCTCATTATTTTGCTAGTAAACAAAACTTTTCATTTCAGTAGATTTCATGGATAGCATAAAGTTAGGAGTTGCTTCTTCTGTCTTCCCTACTATTGGTACTTTCAAACACAGCTCCAATAAACTTTTTAATAGTGCATATACTTAAATTTAAGGCATAATAATGAATAATAACCTGTGGAAACTGTTAATTACTGGAAATATGTTGCCACCTTAATTTATATTCCAATCCTGAATGAATGTTATTTGTATTATAATTAATATGTATTTAGTCAGCATCCAATTAAAAACTTCTTATAAGTAGTTATTATCCAATTATTTTGTTCTACTTTCTCCTATATCATTTGTTTTTCTTTTTAAGAAATTTATTTTATGTATATGGATATTTTGTTTGCTTATATAATCTGTGTACCACAATTGTGCCTAATACCCAAGGAGGCCACAAAAAACAAAAAACAAAACAAAAAACCAAAAAGCAATAAAACAGAGCCCTTGGGACTAGCATCTTGTTGGGAGCCATCCTATGAACACTGGGAAACTAACTCAGATCCTCTGGAAAATCTGCCTTAACCTCTGCACCAAATCTTGATTCACTAAACCTGAGAGCTTAAACCATATTCATGTCAAAGTTACTTGCTAATGGTTAAGGAAGGCATCTAGGAAAAAGTGACTGAGAGTCATTTGAAAAATATAGGCTAGCCTATTTTCTTCAGAGAACCCATGATGTGTTACAGCCCCACCATATTACGAGGACTGTCTGTAGGAAATCCCAAGGACACAGTGGAACATAGGATGCTAACAGACCAAAGTAATAGCAAACATGGAGATGGTATGCCAGCTCGAAAAATATTAGTTGTCGGTGGTTAGTATAACACATTCGAACAAGAGCTCTTGTTTAACAACCTGGTACTGACAGAATTTTACAAAATTGGAGCCCATTCTCCTTTTCTTTTATTAGAAATATATTTTCCATACTATATATTCTGATTACTGTTTTTTCCTTCCCCTCTTACCCCCAATACTCTGAGTTCCTCCTTCCTTCTCATCCCATCCAGATCCACACCCTATCTGCCTCTCATTAGAAAAGTAGAATCTCAGGAATAGTAATAAAATGCAGTAAGATAAAGCCAGAGCAAGCAAACTGGTGTAGGACAGAATGACCAACAAGAATAAAAGTCAAAGAGAAGGCACAGCATGCATGTAGACAGAGACATGTACTTTCACACACACCGAAATCCCACAAAACTACAAAACCAGCAGCCATAATGGATATTCAGAGGACCTGTAAGATTCTGAAAATCATGTTTTAAGCCCTAACACAGTATTATGAGACAAAAAACCTCCAAAGATACCCTTAAACTTGTTCTATGTTGGCCATCTACATCTGGGTATGGGGCCTGCACTCAAGAGTGGGTTGCTTTCCCTGATACTCCCTTGGAGCAAACTAATTTTTCATTTGCAAGCAGTTAACAATTGGAAGTAGTTTCTGGGTTAGTGATGTGGGTCTGTGTCTCTAGAGTGAAGTTCCTACTACCCCGCGTTAAGTTCCAGGTAGACCATACTACCAGGCCTGCCCTGGGGTCTGTGAATGAAACACACACACACACACACACACACACACACGCACGCACATGCACACGCACACGCACACACACAGGCACATACACAAGCACGCATGTACACATGCGCACACACACATACAGGCACGCATGCACGCACATACACATTAACTTACATATGATAGCCCAATGATTGCTCTTTTCTAAGCCACCCTCAGTGATTGCGCCCTTCTTTTCCCTCCTAGCTCAACACCTCTAAATATACCCTCAACTTTAGTTCTAGCTCAGCACCCTAAATCTACCCTCAGCTTAGTTGCATTTCTAATCTCCTGCCTGCTACCCCAGGCCCAGTTGTGGAAGTGGCCAATGGCCACTCCCTCCTAGATCTCACATGGTTGGCGGCTCTTTCTCTCTCTGAAGCATAGCAAATCCTTTCCTCTCTCCTGGATCTGCTAGCCTGCGTATAGGAAAACTAGAAGTCCCGCCTATTCTGCCCAGCCGTTAGCTGCTAGCCTCTTTATTGATCTATCCAGAACCAATTGAGGAACAGGACCTTCAGTGTTCACACACAGATTCCTGATTACAGTGTCAGAGCACTCCCTACACATGTCCAGTTCTCCTCTAGCCTCGAGGTTACCACAGCTGTTACAGAGCCAGGAAGGCCCTGTTCATGGTGCAGCAGGCTCTGTGAGTTATTGTCCAACTATTTTGTTCTACTTCCTCCTATACCATGTCTAATTCTGTTACATATTGCACTTTTATTACCTCCCTCAACTGTATTAATTTTTTAATCTTAGACAAAAAAAGAGGACTAAATCTAATGTATAGTGTTTAATGATTACTTTTTCTAAAATTTAGCTCTATTTTTACTTACTATGTTATACTTATAAATTTATATATCCAGCTAGATCATATATATATATACATTTACCTATATACACATATATGTTTATGTATAGATATTCATAAATACTTTGTATACAATGTCTTTCTTTCTAAAATTAGTTAACTTTATTCACAAAGATGATTATAATAAAAATATCCTATTTATTTTTACTACTTTCAGTGTACTACTACTCAGTATCTAATTTTTGTTTTTTGATTCACTTGCTTACATACTCCAATGAATATTCAAATAAAATAGAGCATTATCTTCTTGTAATTGGTATTTTAAAGACATGTCAGAACATTCAGTGATTAATGTGTATTTTCACAAGTGTTTTGCTTAAACAACAGCAATATCAGTCTCAGAAACAGTGACATGTTTTCATAGTAATATGTGAATAGATATATAAATTAAAAACAAAACTTTGTTCTAAAACTATCATCAGGAGTAGAGGAGGTGGATCAGGGATTTAAATCTGAGGGAATGAATTTGAATTGTCTATACCCTCATAAAAGCCAAGACATAGCTTCTGGTGCATGGGTGTCTGGAATGTCAACATTTGGGAGTGAAGACAGGCAGATCCCCAGACTCACTGCCTAGCCAACCTTGCCAAATGCTATAACTTTTTAGTTTATCAAGAGTTACTGTCTCAAGGATATAAGCAGAAACTTATAGAGGAAGACACGGGTTGTTCTCCTCTCCTCCTTGGTACATTCATTGGCACATTTACATGCTAAATTAGACTGGTAATAGATAGATAGATAGATAGATAGATAGATAGATAGATAGATAGATAGATAGATAGACAGATACACAGCGAGACAGGTGTTGGTATAAACATGAAAATAATATAGATAAAAATTGAAAAGATCTTCATTATTCTTCCCTTTTACTCAGTGCACAATTATTAGAACTGGTCATCAGTTTAAAAAACTGATTTAGTTTTTTTAAAAAAAACACTAAAATAAAATTAGTCGGCCATTTCAGACTCAGTAGAGTTTAAGAATTTCTTAGACAAACATTCTGAAGCTTTTCTATCTTTTCTTTTTTTTAATTAAGCAAATCTTACTTAAGAAGCATCTTAGGATTTATTTCATAGATAGATAGATAGATAGATAGATAGATAGATAGATAGACAGACAGACAGACAGACAGACAGACAGACAGACAGATAGATAGATAGATAGATAGATAGATAGATAGATAGATAGATAGATAGATAGATAGATAGATAAGATTATTAGTAGGGTTAGATCTAAAATTTAAGATATGGCAGCCAGATCTGCCAGATCTTAAAGACTAAGAATAACTGCTTTTAGTCTTGAAAAGTGATTCAAAATTAGATAGATAGATAAAATTATTAGTAGGGTTAGATCTAAAATTTAAGATATGGCAGCCAGATCTGCCATATCCAAGACTAAGAATAACTGCTTTTAGTCTTGAAAAGTGATTCAAAATTAAAACTAAATACTCTTATTAAAAATTAAGAAATAAGACTTTGACACATATATGAGGACTCCTGCCATTCTCTCTCCTATTCTTTCTATCCTTCATGTTTTCTGGAGGCCTGCTCATGTCAAACCATTCCCCAAAGAGCTGTTTAGGGACCCCACAATACTGTCACTCATTACAGCACTCATCTCATCAACTACCTATGCTCATCTTTCAACTGTGCGAATATACATTAAAAAGTCACAAAGATAAATTTACAACCTGATGTCAAAGTCCTGTCTTAACTAGTCTCTGATAAGACAGTGATCCTTTGATCAAGTCACTAAATACATTTGATTAATACACAACTTAAAATAACCTGAATGCATCAGCTATTTTGACATGTCTGTGAAAGTATGGCTTGTGCCAAAACGATCCCTCCTGAGTATTGCTTGGTGAACCAATGGGATTACTGCAGTTATTGACAGGAGTGTAGACAGCATATGGCCAGCTTCCAAAAACCTCTGCTTCCTAGCAATTGTTATCTGATGCTCCGGGAAAGCAAGGGCCCCATGTGCTTCTTCAGTCACCCTCCTCCATCCAGGGAAAAATCAATGGGCCCAACATGTGACAGTCCTGGGGGATGAGCATAGATGCTCTGAATCAAGTCTTCACTTGTCATGTCCAGCATAGATGACATGACCATAAAATTCACATGATAATGAAATTAGAATTAAAGAAAAATATTCTTTAAAAATTAATGTATTAGGGTTATATTTCCATTAAAAGGATAATTTTGAAGAATCTATTTCAAAACATAAATTTACCCAAATTTAAAAGTGAGCCATTTTTCTTAGATATATTCAGCTGGTACATGTCGTCTGAAGGAAATGGGATAGTTATAATTCAGAAAACAAAACAACAACACACAATACTTGGAATATTTTGTTTTAGAAAAAATATTTCTAAATTGTCTACATTTTCTTAAAATTACTGTGATATTTGGGCAATTAATTGTCCCATGTTCTGGTTGGAAAGAAGTTTACTAATACTTGTTTCATCACATCAGACAGAAGAGATGTTAGCCATTTGTATGAATGGTATTATAAAGCAGGCCTTACAGGACATCACAAGAATGCAACTGTGAACTGTAAACGGTATCTTGGATATTTATTTCTCCTTTAATTAGTGCTGTAAAAAAAAGAACAAAAACAATTCCCAGGTGATGTTTTTACTAATAGGCTCTTCAGAGAGATGCTCTATTAGGCAGTCTCACAAAAGCATGTTACACAACTAAATAAATATATACAACATTAACACCCAGGATTTTATCGATTTCAATAGTAAGCTAAAACATGAGTATGTTCTTTCCATTGTCAAAAGCTCTTCAAAATCTGGTTGATTGGTCACATATTGTCAGTGGGATTTCACTGTTGAGGAGCCAGAAAAAAATACTGATGTTTCTTCTGAAATCTAGCCACTTGGGATTTAAAATTTCTTAAAAGTCAGTATCATAACTTTTTTCATAGCCAGGACTTATAATAATTTCTAATCTACTACTTTCCCAAGTAAAGCAGACTTATATCATCACCATATGCAGTAAAGAGGGATGGAAGAGAAAATAAAAACCACTGTTTTTTTCAGAATTCACATCTAAAACATAAAGCTATGTTTTATATTGATGAGCACTTCTGTAACAGCATCCATTCTCCAAGTATGAGCGAGTTGTGTTTGCATCCTGATTCTTCGTTCCATCTGACACCTGTGTCTTTAAACTATGTTTGAATGTAGCTCCTATTCTTGATGGTTCCCTACCTGGAAAGAAAAGTAGGCTGAAGAAAAGGACAAGTGAACTATCTGACATGCAGGACACGTTGTAGAGAGTGACAGTATTACAGGAGCAGGTCAGGCAAGAGAGAGGACGGGGTGAAGGGAGATGTAACTACCGAGGTAGCTTTGGCTCCACACAGTCGAATTTGTGCTCCTGAGTACAGGTTGTGAATTATGTTTAGAGCAAGATGAAAACTCTTCAGATATGTGGTTGACTTGAGAGAGAGAAGACTCAGATTGCCTCTGAGTCTGGGCCTGATCCTTGCTAGAAGTCCACTCTAGAGTCACTGGAAGGAATCCAAAAGCTTGACATTTAAGTTTTTAATCTCCACAATATGAACTAGAGAGTTGGTGATCTCAGCGTCAGAGAACTAGTGTGATGATAACCTGAGATTTATTTGCAAATAAAGTACGTGAACTTTAAAGCTAAGTGCCTTAAATAATCCAAAAACAAACCAAAAATCAGAAACCAACAAACAAAAAGCTGGAGAGATGACTCAACAATTAAAAGACCTAGCTGCTCTTCCAGAGAGCAGCATCCACATGGCAGCTCACAAGTCTCTGTAACTCTAGTTCCAGGGGACCTGGCACCCTCACCCAGGCACACATGCCAGCAAAAACACCAACACATAAAATTAAAAAAAATAATAATTAAAAAACATAGTTTCTGAAAAAGTGACGAGAGGAAACTAAACTAAACTAAACTAAACTCTCACTGTTTAGAGATCCTGAAGAGAATTAGGTCCATTCATGGACAGTACAAGACCAAACATGTTTCCAGAAAAACTGGAGGCATATTAGTCACAGAAATATTTATTACATACAGCATAGTGTGCCCCTGAGATGCCAATAAGGTAAGAACTGATTATCTAACCAGTTAGTAATCAGGACAACTCTTTACATTGAAGGGTAGTATTTAATGTTAAATGTTTTCCTCTATACATTACTGTCTCAGCACTTTGTGGACTACAGACCAGCTATGATTTTACTCTAAGCACAAATCAAAGAAGAAATTCTGTTTACATGGCTGCAAGTAGAGTTTTAGTCTCTGGCAGGGAAACAATCAGATGGTACCCAGGCTTTAAGAGTTTAGACTCTATAAAGTTGTTCTACAAAAAACACATTTATTTATGTAACCTATTTCGATCCATGAAAGATGAAACTTGGATCAATGAATTATTTTTTGTTTTTTGTTGTTTTTTGTTTTGTTTTTGTTTTATGAGAAAGGGTTTCATAGCTGAGCTGTGGATGTCCTGGAACTCAGTCTGTAGATCAAGTTGGTCTTGAACTCAAGAGTTCCTCCTACATCTGCTTCCCCACTGCTGAGATTAAAGGCAGGAGGCACTACTGCTGGCTTGGATCAATAGATTCTAAAAAGATGTTTGTGAGAACGAGTGAACATGACTCTTTATTAAATTCAGTACAGTAAGAGGAATGTTAAGCTGTGAAAAATGTTGTAGAGTATGGAATCTAGGAATGAAAGGTAAAGAATGACTGGGTTCTTAGGGACCCAACTGAGCCCCTCCTACTCTGTGCGGAACCCCAGGAGGTGTGCTCTAGGCACTTGCTTGAGCATTGCAGAGCTCTGTGCATAAGCTTGACATCTTTTCAGCTTAGTTCTTTGTGTAGACTCTATGTTTGCAAAAGTCCCCATGTATTACTGTAGTTCTTTCATGACAAATATGTTATTTTTCATTTTACTAGAATTCCTAAAGTCAGGGTGCTCCATATAGCGTATAAATTCAGCTTTAAATGTCAGAAATATGGGAAATGGATTTTTATCTTTCTTTCTTCTTTTAATCAATATAAAGGATCCTTTTTATCATGATAGTGAATTTTTTAATTAGTAATTTGTATATCCAAAGAATTCATTATTATTAACTTTCTTCATCATTAGCAGAATTTTAAACATTTGCCAAATGGTGCTAGGGAGGAGACTACTATAAAACAATTTCTACACCGTGAAATCTAGGTCAATATAGCTTCAGTCTCATGTAGAGCATTTTTACCAGATAAGTTTAAAGGTATACTAAATGTGAATTAATCTGAAAGCTGCTTTGTTCCGTGTTTATTCATTATGGTTATACTATTTATTTGTTTGCATTCCTAACAGGAGGATTATACTGACTGTGGTGGTGTTTCTGGATTAAACCCTTCCTTATGGTCTATCTTTGGACTCCAATTTATACTCCTTTGGCTGGTATCTGGCAGCAGACACTACCTATTGTGACCTTCTAAACCCCAGATCTGCAACTAAATTCCAAGCCCTGCCAAAACATGAGCCCTCAGTTGCATTAAATAGAGTCCGTTGATGAAGCGACACAGAACCTTAGCTGGGTCTCTACCATGACGTAACTGTAAGGCTTAGATTCTTGACCATCACTGGCTGCATGTCAGGGTGTTGGAAACTGAAACTTGTGTGAATATGCTGCATCATCTATGTCTAACATCAAAGCAAAACTCTACTTGTTCTCTGTGGGAGGTTTGGGAGTTCCCTGTTGCACTGTTGGAGATGACTTGTAAAAGGCTCCCCCAGGCACGCAGGCCTTATGAAAAGAAGCGGTCTTGACTTTGACCTAGCATTTCAACCTGCTGGAGTTTTACCAAGAAGAAGAAGAAAAAAGAAAACCCTAGTGAAGGCCAATGATATTTTTGCCTTCACTTATTTGCTGTTCAAAAGTAATTCCTGCTGTGAGTAGTTATTAAACAGAGAAAGAGGGAGGGAGGGGGAAATTGCATTGGTTTAAACTGATGAAATACAAACTAATGGCTAATTTTCTACCAAAAAATTTGCCATGAATAAAATGCCTTATAAAAGAATGACTTCTCTGCCAAAAACAAAACACAACTGTGACCAGTTGAATTTGGATAAGGTCTGAAGTGCTGGTTTGAAACCGAGGAAGGAATAAGATAAAGGTGCTTGTGGGTGAAATTGGAATTCATGATACATTTCCTCATAAATGTAAGCCCTTAACTGCGTGATGTAACGTCCCTTTTGTTCACAGTAAAGTCATGTAGTGCTAGCCAGATATTTAACATGCTCTAAGAGAAGCTTGTTGGGGGGGGAGGGGAAATGTTTTCCTTGTGGTTAATGAACTTGGGTTGCCAAGGGTATTTTGCATGATGCTGCTGCTATTTTAACTTTCTGGTTTGTTTTTCTTCTTACTGTAGAGTATAGTCCATTGACAAGTTAACTGGGTGACATATTGTCATGTAAGAATCTGAACCTTGCAGTGTACATGCACTTAAGTCATCCTTAACATGTTGTTAAACTACTCTGAATATACTGTGCAATGTCAATGCCGAACGGCTGGGTTAGGCAGACGGCGAAGCGAGAATTCATGGATTTTATACAGACTCATGCTTTTGCCTGAAAAACCTATGTACAGATATTTTAAGTACCATAAATCAGATTTAACACATTTATTTTTTGAAAGGCACATATACGTTCTCAATGAAGATTTATCCTAGGTTTCCTCTCTGTTCCTTTCAATAGTAGCATGTACGATCTAGAAACTGCTGCTTTTGCTGCTTCTGCCCTCCATTTTGGTATGATCCTATGACCAAAATTCTGGTAAAACTTCATGAGGGTTTTTACATTAACCTGAACAAATAGGAAACCTGGAATCTATGTGTATGCACATGAACACTTGATTGTGAATAATAAAATTTGTTTTTATACAGCCTCCTTGGTGAAAAGCATTAGCGTAGTAGATCAGAAATTTCATTATAGATTAATATGGTAGCAAAACTTTATTTATGCTTCTAAAAATTATTTTCAGGAATAAACAGTATTTGAAGAATGGGTAAAAACAATGAATGTGTCTAGGGAGAGTTATTTTACTGTAAGCTGAAAGTATACATATATTTTTTATGGTGAATGAAATTTTCTTTTATTTTTAGTTAAACATGCCAAGTATTGGTGTGTGCATATGCTGGAAATTTTCATATTTATCATTTTCCCCTCTGAATTATTTACATTATCCAGCATACTTTAATATGCTCCACATATCAATGTTGCAATCAACACTTTAACATAGTTTATTGTTTTGTTTATAGCTTTGCATCCATTGTAATTCCTTCCTACCACCATGGTAGACTGAGTAACATTTGTGTACATTTTGTAAGCTAATATTTTGCTTTAAATCAAAAGGGAAGGAAGGGCAATGGTGTCACTCTGCCAATTATTGTTCTAAGAAATTACATCAGTCACCACTTCTAAAGCGTTGTCACTTTTTAATCTATTCATAACTGCTGTTCACATTTTAGAAAATAAGAAAGTGGTGTAAAGGTAAAGGAAATATGTCTAAGTCATGATGTTTGTTGATTACTTCAAATGTATTATTACCTTTACCTAGGCTAATTTACATCATGCACATGTATGGGAAGGGAACTGCTAGTTTGCACATATAAGTGATACACATAAAAAACCATTGAATTGCTTCTGGCAAACAACAATTTACCTTAAATTATGTTTAAAGTGTATTGACTGTGATTTTCATGGCTAATGTCACTTATAGAGTGTATTAACACCAATGAAATCATTGTGGTGTGAATCACTGTTGAACGTGGCATCTCTTGGCAGAGCCCTGTTTAGTTTGAGTTCTATATCTTTACAACTATATACATGGTAACAAATTGGGCACAAACACACCCTCTGACTAAAATTTGCTTTCATGACAGATATGAATATTTTTGCGTTTTCACATGTTTTTAATGACAGCAACACTCATTTCATCAAAATTACTATATTAAATTTCACATTTTTCTGCAAATTCTGTTGACAAAAAATAGTATAGTCTGTTATTCCCAGAAACAAAACTATATAAAAGATCATTTTAAAAAGGTTTTAAACTGTTTTTCCTTAGTTAATTGTTGCTATACTCATGTAGTTCAGTGTACTTTGTCGCGTAAACAAAGTCAAAACAAGTCCTGCATTGGTGTTGAGTAGCAGAAAAGAATTTTTGCATAAATGGCTTCATCTTTTCTTCATTTGAACAACCAGCATTACTGCCAAACACCAATCGTGGTCCATATTTGTACCAGGTTTTTAACATGACATAGTTAGCAAGTTTGATTGAAGAGATTTTTAGGTCCTGGGCCTACAAGATTTTAGTATGGTCTTTTTTCATGTTTCTAATGCTTGAAGCATTATTGCTTACCTTGGGAAACACAGCGTTCCTGCCATTTGTAAGTTTTCCTATATATAATATTCCTTTTATTAACTGTAAAACTGGCCTTACGGGGTTCAAATAGGCAGTATCCCTTTTAAGTGACCTTTGCAACCCAAGTGTTACTTGCTTATTTGATGCTCTCTCGTGCTTTACATCTCATTTGAATGCCTGTCTTGGAGTCACCAAAGCTTAAATTCTACATCTTAATTTAAAACTAAAAGCATAGAGTCTAACCTAGCAAAACACAATGGATTTTGTGATTTTTTTCCCACTTGCCCCCAAATTCCCAATATTTTTTCGTTAGTTGGAACTTGCATTGTTTTCCACGGCAGAATGTTGATGTTGTCAATATTCAGTGTACATTTCTGTAAAGAGCGAATCACTAAAACAGGACTATCAGGTGGTGAAAATGTCCAGAATTTTGCAGAAATAGATAGCTGTTACCGGTGGTTTCATCTACCTTGGTTTTAGTTCACATAAAAAAAAAAAGAACCATGGAAATTCCACCGAGGCTCTTGGCACGCTGTCCTCTGTAGATGCCAACTGAGTTTCCAGTGTGACCTGGCAAAGCTGTCCTTTCCTTGTGCGGTGTGACTGTGGGATCATGTTTTAGGGATTCTTTTCATGAAATGCTCATTGTGCACCAAGCAAAACGCCAAGTGGCTTTTGTGAACAACACATTTTTTTTCCTCCCCTTATTATGTTCTCTGGACACTTTTGTGGAAATTAACTAGTCGGATGAACACATTTTGTAAAAATTTGTATAATACTGTTATAAAAAATATTTATAATCCCAGAAAATGTTGTGTTAAATCTTGTGCAAAAACAGTATATTCAGAATAAAAGTTTATCATTGAAAGTCGCCACACAGTTCGGGTCTTTGTCTTTTTTAAATATCCCATTGAAAGAGATAATCGGCCATCATACATATGCTTTTTGTCTGGATGAAGAGAGATCTGGATTGCAGAAATCCAATTTGGTTTTAAAAGTGTGGTTTTACACTCACAGACCTCAGCTCACACACGGATACATGGCTGATGTTTCTGCACATAACTGGCCTTCTTTACCTATGCGTTCTCCCCCGAGCCTTTGAAGAGTTTAATACACTTAAATAAGTAAGACAATTAACCTTGATGGAGGAAACAGTGGTTCTGGGTATGTTTAAAGACCTTGGGAGCAAACAACTCATCTGGTGTTGGCAGATCTTTAATAGACCTTAAATAATAAACATTTCTCCAAATTATTGGCACTAATTCTTAGACACGGGATTATAACACCATGCAAAGTACTTTCAAGGGACATGCATACTAGTTTACTGCTTGCCTCACTTCTGCTCCCCTCAGGAAGTAAAGGCCTGATCGAGTATGGAAGCTACTGCATTATATGTTCCCTACTTTTCTGCACTGAAATATTGCATAAAATAGAGCAAAATAGCTCCCACAATAAAGTTGACTGTTGTATGTGAATAGAGAGACAGGGTTACCAAAAAAAAAAAATCTCTACCATGTCTTATAAAGACAATTTAACATGCAAATGTAAAATGTATACATTAAATGTATAAGGTAGGTTTTTTAACACCTGGCTGCACTTGACATCAATTTATTGCCTCAGTCCAACCTTGTGCTCCCCAGGGACCCTCATTTCCTTCATCAGTCATCTTGATCCCTCTCCATCTTTCCACAAGGGAACCTGGCTCCCTCAATTCTTTTTCACAAAGCTATTTCAATTTCTCTTCTCTACAGCTCTTCATCCTTTCTACTTGCAAGTGCATTTAGAATATGTCTACTTAAAACACAGCAAGCATATCCCTTACCACTGTCCAGTAACCCCATTACACTCTTGCTCCATAAATCTGTAATTTACTCCTTTGTCTCTTCGTTTTGAACTGTTTAATTGGGCCCTAGAATCTTACATCTGTAGGACAATTTATCATTGAACTTCAGTTCACAGGACTGCTGAAAATCTGAGACTATTGGTATAAGTACCTAATCAATGCAAGTCTTGAGTTATTTTTATTATGAAAGTTCGGTTCTTGAAATTGTCATCCTTCCTCACAGCACCTACACATTCCTATAAGCTGGTGTTCAGTTCAGTGGTTTTTATTAAGCATTATGCAAATCAACTATTTGCTTTACATAATCACTTAAGAAGGACATATAATAGTACTGTCATAATTAGTTTGTTTCATTCAAGTAGGTTTGTCACAATTACAGTAAAGTCAACAAAAGCGAATGCCAGTTATCAACAATTCCATGCTTCAAACACTTCTACAATGCATTTATTAAAAAGGCAGCATAGTCTATCACACCAATAATTAATTTTTTAAACTATTAATATTTACTCAAACATCTTATTATAAATCATAATTAATAAGATACGTACTTACAAGCATTTTAAAAGTTTGATTTGCTTCATGTGTGTAACTTTCATGCAAAATATTTTGCAAAATCCTAACAGCTTTCCCATTTGCGGCTCAGCATTCCATGGACACTTCCGTACTTGGATCAGTTATAAATGTCTGTGTTATCTATCATCTTCACAAAGCAAATTCTCGAATTACGACTGGGATTTGTATTAACCTATGGCACAGAGATATGAATTTAAGGTATAGTTTGATATTATGTCCATTGACCATGTTGTAAGTTTATCCATGAGGCTCATGGTCTTTGAAGCCATAGCTAGTAAGCCAAATTTGTAACACCAGGGCATGGATTTTCTTCTGTAAAGTGGACCATGAATCTAAAGCAAATCTTCTGTTTACCTCCATGATAGTCATGTCACTATTGTACCCAAAGGTATGTCGCATAGTATCATCATTATTATGGTTCACAGCTGAGTTTACAGCTGAGAAAGATTATTGATGACTTTTCCTGCAATGGTTTTTCCACATCAATGGAAAACTAGCAATGGGGACTAAACTTCCTCTTCAGTATCAGCTTGATTTCTTCATACCCTGTGACCAAAGTGTGCACTGTCTTCGACAATAGAGCTTTACTTTTGAACTTAGGTAGGCAAATCAGAACAATGGCAAAATGTGTGGGAGGGTTTCTGGAAAATCCCTGCCCAACAAGTCAAGAACAGTTATCCCACATCAGCCACTGGAATTTTCATTTGTCAACAAATGGTTTCAGGGAAGGGCAGCATCTCCTGTTTGAGCTTTTTTTTTTTTTTATAATAGATACATAGATAGATAGATAGATAGATAGATAGATAGATAGATAGATTGACAAAATGATAGATATGCTTATAAAATACCTATATATAGTTCACATATATATGAATATACAGTATATATATGGATATAAAGTATCTTTCCTTTGCCTTTAAATATCCTTAGGGTCAGTAAGACAGCATCTTTGGACATGACAACCCAACTGCACTCATGAATTCAAAGATGCTGTGGGTTGCCTCTACAGAACTTGCTCAAGATCTAGCCAATAAATATTCTAGCATGGAGGGAGGAGAGAAACCACTAAAAGCATATGGCTTCTGGGTAAGAGAGAATCAGTTTTCTTTAAGGTATTGCCTCTGGTAGATCAACCACACTCCAGTGGATGACCCCATACTCTTGAGTATGTGGGAGCACAAATTATATGGTAGGTTATTGAGAGATAGATAGATAGATAGATAGATAGATAGATAGATAGATAGATAGAAACAGAGACAGAGACAGAGAAAGACAAGGAGGAGGAGCAGGAAGTCGGGAGAGATTGAAAGATTAGGAAGAAGGAGAATGGTGAGGATAAATATGATGAAAATATGTCATGACGTTTCTCATAGAATTTATTTAAAACATTATTAAAAATGTCATAATGCCATTTGGCTCACTTGAAATATTATGTAGTATCTTTAAAAAATACATCAGAGCACACATCCATCACTTTATGTTTCGGGGACAAATGACTTAAAAGAACTTTTGTATTATGCTATACAGTGAAGTTTCCAGTACAAAAAAACTCAAGCCTTCTCAAAGGGGGGAAAAGGTACAATTAATGGATTCTAAGATCTAGGCCACAATAGCTAAATGATATTTCATCACATGTAGCATCTACAAAGAATCCTTCCTTGTCCAATGCTTTTAACACCTTTTTTTAAAAACTGAAATAGGTCTTTTAATGATACTACTTATAACACCATCTCAACAACTCATTGACATAAAAATGGAATAAATTGAACCCAGGATTCAATATCAAATTCTTACATTTTAAGGGTCTTCCCTTTATCAGATAATCTTCCTGATTAGTTTAAAAAGAAGTAAGATACTCTTTTGTCAAGGTATGGAATGGGTGACAGTAACTCCTTCAGTCAGTAAAATAAATGTTAGCAAATGTATGTCTTGTTATCTCTCTCCTCTCACATTCTTATATTTATTATTAAATCCATACATAAAGTTCTTAATGCTGCTACTCACATCTAGTGTTCATTGTTAGAGCTACCTAGTGAAAATTGGTCAGTTGAAATCCATGCTAAATCCAAGATCCCAGTTTCATAACTTACCAGTTACATCCCAGAAACAAGTTTCAAAAGTCTTTAAGCCTCAAGTTTCTTAACCCCAAAAATAAACATGAGTGGATAAAACCATTATAGCATTGTCATGGTAATTGAGTTATGACAATTAAAATAAACTTCATGGCATGGAGCTCAGCAATAGGCAAGCAAGCAATGCCATTCATTAGGCATATGTAAATTTACCATCACAGTCATCTTCCTCATATCATAGTAATTTTATGCTGAAGTTTAAAGATTCTGTCCATTAACCCCATTAATTTTTATTGAAGACATTAATTTAGTCTTTTTTGTTAATTAACTTTTATTCACTTAGAATTTCTCTTAACTAGAGAAGAGAACAATGGTTGTTTTCTCATTAATTCATTTGCTTTACACTCCAATCGCAGCTGCCCCCCTTTCTCTTAAGTGAAGGGGACACCTCCCATAGATATCAACCCACCATGACATATCAAGTTGCAGTAGAACTAGATGCATCTTCTCCTATTAAGGCTAGACAAGGCAGTCCAGTTAGGGGAAAGGGATCCAAAGATAGGCATCAGAGTCAAGATATCCCCTGGTTTTGCTGTTAGGAAACCAATATGAAGGCCAAGCTGCAAATATCTTACATATGTGCAGAGGACCTAAGTCTGTTCCCTGCATGCTCTTTGGTTGGTGGTTCTGTCTTTCTCTGTGGGTCCCTATGGTCCCAGGTTAGTTGATTCTGAAGGTTTTCCTGACCCCTCTGTGTGTTTGTGTGTGTGTATGTGTGTGTGTGTGTGTGTGTGTGTGTGGTTATAAGATATCATTCCTTTGCCTTTAAATATACTTAGTGTTAGTAAACAGCATCTTCTGGATATGACAGTACACAAAATAAACGTAACACCGACATTTATGGATCTTTTGTTGGGAATATGAGTTAGTAAGAATTTCAAATAGTATAGTGTTCTAGGAAATAAATAGGAAGTAACAGATCCTAAATAGATAAATAGGAAGTAACCCATCCAAACTAACCTGCACAGAGAAGAATTCATGATTTTAACATGAGAGAAATATCACAAATAGAAGTGTCTATGAAAGCCAATAAACACATGAAAGGCATCAGAGAAGACAGAACTTTTTTCTGTAGTACACATGCTTCTTGGGCATTCTGAGACCACTGATTATTTTTAAGCAGAGAACAGCAAGAATAGATTTGCATTCAGGACATTGTTCTATGAAATGTGGGTTACTAAAGAACACCTACATAAGAGGAAACCAATTAAGAGATATAAGGGGGGTAGGAAATAATTAAACCTCTGAGAGTACGACAAGAAGAGAGAAGAGATAAAAGGAAAGAAACGATTCATGAAATTTGTATTGGGGATAAAAAACTTTGAAGGTTCAGAGGTTTGGACTGGGTTATTAGTATAATTCTTAGGGTAAATAAAGACTGGAGAGTGACTGGCGTAGGGTATAGGGCTTGTAGGACTCATCCAACAAAGAAAACAGAAGGCTGCACTCCAGAAAGACTGTGAGAGGCACTTGAATATCTTATGAAGATACAATGGTGAGAAATACATATAAGTAGCTCTGCTGCCAAAGAATGCTCCCAGCTTTCCCAGTGTATTGGGAAGCCCTTTGGTAGATGCTCTCCTTTTGTTTTAAATATTAATAACCAGGCTTCACTAAAATTAACCCATAATTCTTCATGTTTCTTGCAGCCAGTGTTCCAACTACCTGGAAGTATATTCCTTAATACAGATGCAGGTTCTTTCTGCATTTTTTCCTTATAAAAACCCTATTTGAATGCTGGTTGTTGGTTCAGTTTTTTAAAACACATCTTTTAAATGCACTTTTAACAAGTGATAAAAATCACAGTCCTCTGGAGTGCTATATTTTATTGTTTGGTTTATCTCTTTTCATCTAGATTATGGAACTACCCACAGCTGATAATCACTAAACATCTGGTTTATTCTGGGCAGCAATCAGGACCACCATTGAGATGATTGCTTTCATAGGACATTTTGTTCCTGTATCTGTTCAATAATATCAAGTACCGCATGCAGTTAAACCACAAATTTCTATTAATTTCCTTGCCAACCAAATTAACTCTTATGATAAATGATAGTGAAAGTTTCAATAAAATTATGGAGTGATATTACCTAAAAATCCACTTCCTTTAACTATCATATTGAATTAAATAGTGGCTGTTTCTCAATAAAAGAGAAAAGTAATCAAAATTCCTAAAGACTCACTTGAAAATAAGCAGTTTATACTGCCTGTTTTCTTTCTATATTCTTTGTTTACATTCCAAATGATTTTCCATTTCCTGGTTCCCCTCTCCCCATAAGTCCCATAGGCCCTCTTCCCTCAGTCCATTCCCAAATCAACCACCTCCCATTTCTCTGTCCTGGTAATCCCCTACATTGCTGCATAAAGCTTTTCCAGGATCAGGGCCCTCTCCTTCCTTCTTCTTGGGAATCATTTGATATGTTAATTGTGTCTTGGGTATTCAAAGCTTCTGGGCTAATATCCACTTATCATTGACTGCATTCCATGTGTGTTCTTTTGTGATTGGGTTACCTCACTTAGGATATTTTCCAGTTTCAACCATTTCCTAAGAATTTCATAAAATCATTGTTTTTAATTGCTGAGCAGTATTCTATTGTGTAAATATACCACATTTTTTGTATCCATTCTTCCACTGAGGGACATCTGGGTTCTTCCCAGCTATTAAAAATAAGGCTGCTCTGAACATAGTGGAGCATGTGTCTTTATTGCATGCTGGGGAATCCTCTGGGTATATGTACAGGAGTGGTATAGCAGGGTCCTCCGGAAGTGAAGTGTCATGCCTAGTTTTCGGGGGAACCTCCAGACTGATTTCCAGAGTGGTTGTACCAACTTGCATTCCACCACCAGCAGTGAAGGAGTGTTCCTCTTTCTCCATATCCTTGCCAACACCTGCTGTCTCCTGCGTTTTTAATCTTAGCCATTCTAACTGGTGTGAGATGAAATCTCAGGGTTGTTTTGATTTGCATTTCCCTAATGACTAATGAGCTAAAACCATTCTCAACAGTAAAAGAGCTTCTGGGGGAATCAGTATCCCAGACCTCAAGCAGTACTACGGAGCAATAGTGTTAAAAACTGCATGGTATTGGTACAGTGACAGGCAGGTAGATCAGTAGAATAGAATTGAAGACCCATAAATGAACCCACACACCTATGGTCACTTGATCTTTGACAAACAAGTTGAAACTGTTCAGTGGAAAAAAGATAGCTTTTTCAACAAATGGTGCTGGTTCAACTGGAGGTCAGCATGCAGAAGAATGTGAATTGATCCATTCTTATCTCCTTGTACTAAGCTCAACTCCAAGTGGATCAAGGACCTCCACATAAAACCAGATACACTGAAACTAATAGAAAAGAAACTGGGGAAAACCCTTGAGGACATAGGCACAGGGGAAAAATTCCTGAACAGAACACCCATAGCTTATGCTCTAAGATCAAGAATTGACAAATGGGATCTCATAAAATTGCAAAGTTTCTGTAAGGCAAAAGACACTGTCAAAAGGACAAAATGGCAACCAACAAATTGGGAAAAGATTCACCAACACTACATCTGACAGAGGGCTAATATCCAATATATAGAAAGAACTCAAGAATTTGACTCTAGAGAACCAATAACCATATTAAAAAATGGGGTACAGAGCTAAACAAAGAATTTTCACCTGAAGAACTTTGAATGACTGAGAAGCACCTTAAGAAATGTTCTGCCTGCTTTTCTTTTTTCTCATTTCTTGAGACAGGCTTTCTCTATGTAGCTCTGGTTGTCCTGGTACTCACTCTGTGGATCTAGTTGGGTTTGAACTCAGAGATCTGAAATTTGGGATTCTGGCATCAGAGTTCGGGGAAGCACATTCTAAATCCCCAACCAGGAAAGTTTATAATGGCTGCCTCTTCTCTATCTGTCTGGTTATTCTGCTCACTCAAGATCTGCAGATGATAGAAGATAATGATGGGCTCCAAGAGTTGCTTGGACCTGTACTTCTTACCTCAGAACAGTGATCATTTTATAGCTACTTATTTCAGGAGTAACAGAACAAACTGGTAGCAAGAAAATTTTGAATGCATGAGTATTGTCATAACTTGAGCTCTGGAACATATCCTGAGGAACAAACATAACATTAGCCATAGGAATATGAAGGAAAGAATATTCCTTTGAACCTCCTGCGTGAGCCAAAATGTTATTACTCCTATCACAAGGATCTACGCCAAAAAAAGAGCCAAAAAAGAGTAGTGAAGACTTTAAGATAGGCAGCTGTGCTTAGTGACTGAGATGGGAAAGGTAGATGGGAAGGCAGTGTGTCTCGGGTGTCTTCATCCAAATGTCTGGAGCAAGTTTACATCTGGAGCGTAGCAGATAGGATGAGGTAATGGAAAGGCAGATTGTGACGTGGGCTCTGGGAGGATGTTTGACCTCAACTGACAGCTTTGGACTGGCAAGGAGGACCTTCCCTCACTGGGGTCGTAGACATGTTTCTCTATAAAAGATGTATCCATGTTCTTGGCTCCTCTTATTGAAACATTTCAGAATTTTTTTCATCATTCCTTTTTTACTTTGTTTTCAGTCTTCTAAAATGTCAGTTCTACCTGTCTTCTGAAATTCCTTTTGAAGACCCTTTTTTGTGTTAATTTCTCTGTACTTCCCCTGTATACACATTCCAATTGGATCCTGAGTTTGAATGCCTCCTACATTTATGCCCTTTCACCCAACCTGTCTTACCGGCTGATATTTGAAGATTATCCTCTTTGGCTTTCTAATTTTTCTGTGGCAAAACCCTTTGCCTGTGTGGTTCAATTAAAAAACAAGGTTTCTTATTTCTTGTACAAATTTAGTGTCTTCATCAAATAATCATATAGAGGAATCGTACATATATGTCACATTTACCACACCAGAAAGATAACAGCCATCCATATGTCAGAGTATTTCCCTCTGACATTTTCATCTCAGGACCTGGTGAGAGATGTGAAGGCATCCAAACTGTACACGTTAAAGTACATCTTCCCATTGAATACCCTTTATTCTTCACAATCCCAGGAGTCCCATGGTGCACTCTTCTTCACACTTTTGTCCAAATGATTTAAACAGCTCCCAGCTGATTTCCTGACATCTTTTTTGACCCATTCACCTTATCCTCCATGATAATTAGTTTTCTAAAATTTACTTCTGATTGCATCATTTCCTGTTCAAAAATACCTAGTAGCTCCCTGTAGCCTATGTAAGTGCCTTACAAGGACATGGGACGACAATTAGCAACAGACCTGTTGAAATACAACCTCATGACCCCTTGCTAGCATCCAAATAACAAAAGTACACTTTTCCCCCAAGCCTTCCTAAATTATATCATGACCTCCAGATCACATACACTAACTCATGTCTGAGAACCTAAATACACATCTCTCAGCACACCTAACTTCTGGTTACCTGCTGTACTTCAGTACACAGCGTAAATGCTGCCTCATTCCTGGAGTTTCCTTAATTTCCTTTATTGGAAAGAGTTTAGTTTTTTTCATACAATATTTTCAGGATGGTTTCCCCTTCCCCTACTCCTTCCAACTCCTCCTTGCCTTTCGTACTATCTAGATACATACCCTTTCTGTGTCTCCTAAGAAATCAAGCAGGCGTCTAAGCAAAATAAAATGAAATAAAATAAGGCAACACAAAAACAAACAAATCAAGTAGAAAAAAAAAACCAAACTAGGAAAAGATCCAAAGAAAAAGCACAAGAAATTAATAAACGGCCTGAGACATACCTTCACACACACACACACACACACACACATATACACACACACACACATACACACACACACACACACACACACACACACATACACACACACACACATACACACACACACACACACACACATACACACACACACACACACAGAAAGAGAGAGAGAGAGAGAGAGGGATTCCATGAAAACACAAAAACAAAAGCCATAAAATATATGTAAAAGATCTATAAGGTAGAGTGGGGAACAATTTAAAAAAAAAAAAAAACAATGCCCTGATTTATCATTTTAAGAACCTCCAAAGATGCCATTGAGTTCATTTTAAGTTAGTCATCTATCCCTGGGTCTGGGACTTACCATTAAAAGTGGTTTGATTCCTCAATGGGACTCTTGGAAAAACTTAAATTTTCATTTTAGTGGCTACCAATGAGAGATAGTCTCTGGGTTAGAGATGGGGGAATGTGCCCACCACTCCTTTCAGCTTTAGGACCCCATGGTGCAGACACAGGCAAGCTCTGTGCAGGTTGCCCAGTCTCCATGAGTTCATATGTTTGCCAGCCCTGTTGTATCCAGAAGGCCTGGGTTCCTTGTTCCAATCTGGCACTTACCCTCTTTCTATCTTCCACAGAGTTCCTTGAGGCCTGAGGGGAGGAGTTTGATGGAAACATCATTTTAGAACTGAGTTTCCCAAGGTCTTTCACTCCCTGTGTATTATTTTTGGTTGTGTATTGTATTCTGTAGCTGCCTGTAGCTACTACAAGCTCGGTTGCTGGAACAGAAACTGAGGAATGGATGGGAAGGGGCGAAAAGAATGAGGCCAGGATGGTAGTTTACTGATTGGGGCCCCAACTTTAATCGAGGTGAGACCTTTTAACAATTTGGGCAAGCCCCTCCTCCCAGACTCCGGGTTGAGTTCCCGGGAAGTCATCTGGCGGTCCTTGGCTCCACTGCTCAGGCAGCTGGGTGGGTCACCTGCTTAATTCAGGAATTCGTAGACCTGGAGGAACAATCAACTTAACCTTCACTCTGAGCTTCTCCACCCTAGGTGGAACAGGATCCTGACTAGCATGGGAATCCGCGCTCCATGTAGGCTGGGAGAAATTCACCTTGACCAATGTCAAGTACACTCTTAGTACTACACCCTAGGATAAAAATTCCTGCTGTAACCTACTTCCCTATTATACCCTAACATAAGATTTCTGCTGGAAGCCCTTGTCCTTGGCAAATGTTAAGTTCCTACCATGTGGCATGACACCCCAATAGGGCTCTGTACAGTTGTGAGTCTCTGTATGTGTCCCCATGCACTGCAGAAGGAAGCTTCTCTGAATATAGAAGAATGTCATTAGATGTCATTTTATTTCTATGTCCTTTAGCAAAACAGTAGTATTTGGTTTTCCCTTAGGTCCCTGTACAGTGTATCTTACCAACAGGTTCCTCTTCTGGATAAAAGGGTTTGTATCTAGGTTCATATTTACCTTTCTCCTTTAGTAGTGTGCATACTGCCTTCTGATATATGAACACTAGTCAATGAGGGTGAAGACTATATGTAGGCATCAGCTCAATTTCTGTTTTCAATGACTTATGGATATTGTCTTCAGCAATAGGGCCTTATTATCAATTTGTAGAGAGTCACTAGTAGCTTTGGTCATGGACTGGTTTTGTTTGATTGTTATTATTATTGCTGTTGTTGTTTGAGTGGGGAAGGTGGTTCCCATGGGATTCCTTTGGCCAAGAATTGACAGATGTGACATATTTCTGCTACTAGAAGCTTCATTTGGTCATTAGAGATCTCCAGTAGAGGCTCTACCTCATACATTATTTGGCAATTTACATTTTTTAAAATTTAGTGTTATTCATTTAGATCACCTTCAAATATAGATATATTCTAGCAAGCTTCTACTATATAATGTTTTCATAGGACTCCTCAAATGGCCTTTAGTTTTTGCTGTCACTCTTCCTTGATTTCTGCCACTCATCGTAAAATATGATTATAGATATATAGAATATGTATATAAAATATCTTTATATATATACTACTATAGATATAGAGAAGTACGGATTATGCTCTGTATATATGTATATATATATATAAATATATATATATATATGAGATATAGTAATAAATTAAAATAGTAATAAAAATTGCTAAGCTAGAGTCTTGCAACTGATTATCAACTATGCAATATAATAAACTAAATTATTCACATATATTTTGTATTCTTGACAATAAAAAAGTTATAAAATAAAGAATTAGACTAATCTTTTAAATTAAAACATTTTAAAAATCCTACGGAATGAGTAAGCCAAACCTTAGTTTTAACAGCCCAAACACTGTGCTTTAACAGACTGTCCCACCTGGGCCTTCACCCCATATACAGTCACCAAACCGAGACACTGTTGTGGACGCCAACAAGCACTTGCTGACAGGAGCCTGATAAAGCTGTCTCCTGAGAGGCTCTGCCAGTGCCTGACAAATACAGGGGTGGATGCTCTCAGCCAACCATTGGACTGAGCACAAGGTTCCCGATGGAGGAGCTAGAGAATGGACCCAAGGAGCTAAAGGAGCTTGCAGCCCCATAGGAGGAACAACAATATGAGCCAACCAGTACCCCCAGAGCTCCCAGGGACTAAACTACCACCAAAGAGTACACATGGAGGGACCCATGGCTCCAGCTACATATGTAGCAGAGGATGGCTTTGTTGGACATCAAAGGGAGGAGAGGCCCTTTGTCCTAAAAAGGCCCCAGTATAGGGGAATGCCAGGACAGGGAAGCAGGTGTAGGTGGGTTGGTGAGCATGAGGAGGAGGGATGGGATAGGGGGTTTTCAGAGGGGAAACCAGGAAAAGGGCATTTGAAATGTAAATAAGAAAATATAGGAGAGATAGGGTATGAGACTTTGAAGGGGGGATCAGGAAAGAGGACATTTGAAATGTAAGTGAAGAACATATCTAATAAAAAAAATTAAAAAAGGAAAAAAAACAGAAAATATCTAATTAAAAAAGTGGTATTGGAATATGTGGTAAGATGGCATTTTCTATGCAACTCATGAAGATCTGAATTCAAATTATAGCACAAACAAAATAAAACAAAGCAAAACAAATAAACAAAAAAGAAAAAAGAAGAAAAGAGAAATTGAGCATGGCTGTTTTGAGTGTCCGTCACACAAGTATTATAGGGAGGAGACACATGGATTCCCTATAGCACTCTAGCCTGTCAGCCAAAGCAATGAGCTTCTTTTTTCACTGTCTCAAGGCTTAGAGTGAGACAGGGAGGCACCGGAAGTCATGGATGTACATAATTGCACACTCGCATGAATGACCTCCATGCACACATTGAAATACTTGTGTAAGTTTATTTCTCAATATCCATGGGATATTCTGGATAACTTCTCTGGACTGTTCAGCAGACAGATATTTAGAGTGCAGGGTGATACTGAGTCACAAAAATCACAGTTTTTCCATATCAGATTGCCACTGCTTTATGCGTGTCTCAGGATCTCCCTCTAATACATGGGAGTGGCTTCACATCATATTCACGAGATGTGGAGGATGGCAGCCATGTTCAATGACTCTGGAAAAACTAGAGCATACCTTGAGTGCTACCATCCCTTATGCTAACAAATGCCGTAATTCTGTAGCACTGCAGTGGTTGCAACACTGCACATGTGCAATGGGATTTTTAGGTGCTCCCCAGGCTCCTCTCTGTATTGTCATTGGTTGAAATGCAGAAAGCTACTCTCCACAGTGAAGTTTTCATTCTTTCTTTAAATCCTTTCCTAAGTCTTCTCCCCTGTGGGACTTCTTTGTATGTTTCAAAAATGTCAGTGACACAGATAGTCATTATTTTGTGTATACTTGTGCTGAGATATTCCAATTAGGTCACATTCCATTCACAGGGTTCAAGAATTAAGACATATTCATATTGGGGCATCAGTGTCTATTTATGCTATTACACCTATTACCCTGACTTTATGGTGCACATCAGCACGACACTGTAGTATACTGTAAGGAATGTTGATAATACTTCTGTACTTTGTAGTTACAATCTTGATTTTTCTCATACATTCAGATTAATATATCTAACTTTATGCACTAGGTGGCCGATTTCATTTCTCCATATTGGCACTGAGTTTCCCCATCTTCAAAGAGAATTAACTATTTGTGATTAATATCTAAGACTTCTCCCAGAGAGAATCTTTGGAAGAACGCTACTTTGCTTCCACATCAAAGAGAATAAATGCTAGGCTATGTAAAATTGAGTGCACGCCTCAGTTCATCCCATCGCTCAAAGGACTTCCCACCTGCAGAACTTCCTGTAAGATTGATGAGCATCTCTGTTTAGTATATGCTACACAATTATCTTTTTGTTTCTTCTTTCTTGATTTTTCTTCTATTCTTTCTTCTACCCTTCTTTACTTTCTATCAAGGTACTGTTCCCACACACATTTTATATTAAATGTCTTCTATGTAAGTCCCTGCAGATTTATCCCTGCAGAATTCAAACTGGAGAAAGCACCATTTCCAACGTACTGTCTCAAGAGATGTCTTAATGTACTAATCTTCTGCCAGTCCACATTCTCTCCCATTGGCCATCTGCAGCTTAGTGAATGACATGTTATTTAGACCTTTCAAGCTAAACCTAGGTATCATAATTACCAACACGCTTTGCTCTTATTAATAACTATTTTGAGCATAACCATATAGTGATATACTATTATTTTATTTCTGCAGCAAAACGCCAGTATTACTCTACTACAAAAACCAGGCAAAGATTCAATAATGAAGAGAATTGTAGGCCAATATCCTTGATGAAAATCATAATTGAGCCAAAGGCAGAGAACTACTGCTTATGGGCTTCCCTAGACAACAAATAGATCTACAGTACGACCCCTGCACCTAATGATCAGGGAACAGTATGCAAGATGGGGAAGAAAGATTGCAAGAGACAGAGAACCAGGAAATATGCTGCAAGACTGTGAACCATAGAAATGCCAGAGAAACTCCATTTCAGACCTCAGCAGTTTGACTGCCTTTCCTAGAATTAAATAAGCACAGGCCCAATAGACATGCTAATATAGTATGGGAAATCTCACGAGGCCTCACACCTAAATATACTACTATAGGCAACAAAGGAATGTTGAGAACCAGAGAATTAATATTACCCAAGGATAAGGCCTTTAAAATTGGTTATCCAATACCAATTGGATAGCTGGCCCAGAAAGTATATACACACAAGCAAAATTGGGTGGTACTCAAATATTTTTAAAGTTATGTGACAATAACAAAAAATAGACCAAAATATAAGGAATTATGTGGGCATATGGGAAAAATTATTGGAAGGGAAAGGAAGTAGGGAAATAATACAATTATACTTAAATTTAAATAACTAAAAATAAATAGGACATATAAGGAACTTAAGAAAGGCATATTTGCGTCCCAACTCATGGTCACTGTACACAGTGGTGTATGAATCATATTCAGGAGACTATATGAGCTGTTCTTGATGAATCCACATTCAGAAAGCAGAAAAAAAAAGACTGCTTGTGCTCAAATCATGGAATGACTCCACCCACATTCAGGTGGACTCTCACATTCCAATTAGACTAATCTAGATGATTCCATTTAGAAATGCTCAAGGGTTCATTTTCATGCTGATTCAAACCCTAACAGTAATGATTAATCATTTAACCAGGCAATTACATTTCTAAGTTATATTGAGTATCTTTCTACTTGTCTTCATATACTTGCTACTTTTTTAGTAGGGTTATAAAGTAATTCAGTTTAAACTGGACTCATTTTATCAGTGAACTGCTCACTATAGTTATAGGCAATTTACTTAATGTTTCTTTGTTCTACCAAATGGAGAACAGTAATACCAGCACAGTAATAGTAATAATATTATAGATTTCATATGGGTTGCTAAGGTGGACCAGTTGATTTCCAGAACCTACATGGTACTGAGAACCATCTTCTTGAAGTTGGCTTCTGACCTGTACAAGGGTATAGTGACACACAAACACAATCACAATAAACAAATACAACACAGCAAAAGGGGATAATGAATGTACAAGAGTTAAAGTAATCATTGGCATATAGTAAAAGCTTAAGAATATCTTAAGATACAATTAGATTACTAGCACAGAAGAAAATTGAAAGAAAATGTGATTAAATGAGAATTTCCTTTGAACTAGATTGTCTTTGTCTTCATTCATAGATTATAGCACTATTGTGTATAATTCAATCATATCATTCTAAAGAGTGGGCTCTCAGTATCTTTGTTTTAAAGTAAATATTCATATTGTATATTCAGTAGTAAAGTAAATGTTACATGATATTTTTGTAAATATCATAATTTTATAGATTTTATTTAAATGTCTTTAATTTAAAAATGTTCTCCAAGAAGATAGGCTATAAAAATACTCTAGCTTCTGGACAGAATGTGTTTGTTTCTTCCATAAAACCAACTAGTACCATGGATTTGCTTCCTGGCTGGCTTGATTAAATTTATAAAATGTATAAAAATAGTTGTTTAAGTCATTATTCCTTCTTGTTGTCTATCTTTTATGCTTGGTGATTTAATTGGTATGACATCTTTCTTTCTCTGAAAGCACTGTTAAAATATAGTGTTCAAAGCTATGAAACAAGTTTATAAGTGAATTAAGTTACCATTGTATTTTACATGGTAATTAACATGATAATATAAGTACAAGTTATAAAACATAAAATTTAACTTAAGAATCTGAGCTAAAAGATCGCTTGTTATTTTATGATTATCTTAACAATAATTAGTCAAGGAGAATGAGAATATCTAACCCTGAAGCCTCTTTCTAACACAGCTGTGAAAGACATGTGCTAAGCTTCCCAGAACTGAACCAGGAGAGAAGCAAAAAAAATTGTAGTTTCTGATTGAAGACAAGAATAAAGAGAACTATTTCTAAATTGCCTGCCTGACTAGTTTCCTTTTCTTTTTAAGACTTCATTTTTATTTTTTTATTTTCTTTGTGTGTGTGTGTGTGTATGTGTGTGTGTTGGCAGATGATAGATGTAATTTGCCACTATCCTTTGTAAGAGTTTATTTGCTGTTGCACATATAGAATATGACAAACCCTGTGTAAATGTAATGCGGTATCTTAATCTATAAAACTGTGAGCTTTAAGAAACAAAGGAAGAAGCCAGTAGGTAGTGGTGCATGCCTTTAATCCCAGCACTCCTGAGACAAAGGCCCAGTGAAGGAACTGATTGGGGGAGGGGAGAAAAGGTGTGGTGGCAAAAGAACTGGGAGGAGAGGACAGAAAAGAAACTGTGTTCCAGATATAAAATAGATAAAATTAAATTTAAGACCAGTTTTTAGGACAAATTAAGCTCCTGTACTTATTTATATATTTTTTTCTATTAGAGTATGTTATTCCTAAACCTGACTATCTTCTCTACTATTATATGTATACCTTTGTGTTTAATATATTTGCTTTTTTCTGTTGTTGTTTGAAAGTTAAAAAAAATAAAGTTTTGAGGCAGGATCTTCATTTTAAGACTTGGCTGGTCTGAAAATCACTATATAGACTAGGCAGTCCTTGAACTCACAGAAGTGGACTTGTCTCTGCCTTCTCAGTTCTTATATTAAAGGTAAATGCAGCTATGTCCAGAGAAATGAAATAAAGACAGAGGTTATATGAGACTTATCAGTAGACAACACTTTAAGTGACACTTTACTTTTTTATGTTAAGATGTTCTTTCTTGATGAATGAAAAATAATTAACAATTTGTGACGTATTTAGCTTAATTGGGAGACAATGATTTTAAAGAAAGAACTACTTTGCTCTTATCAATTAAGTCATAATTTTTTTTCATTTGATGTCTTCATGTATCTAGCAACCCAAAAGTAGTAGCATGAAATGTGACACTTTTTTACCTGCCACCTTCTCAGTGTTTAGCTTCAATAAAATTTTTATCCAGCTTCTGTATAGCTGTGGTTTAAATGAGAATGCCCTCCTCCATAGTCTCCTACATTCAAATACTTAGTAGTTATCAGGGAGTGGTACTATTTGAATAAATTATAGGAGGTGTGGCTGTTATTAGGAGAACTGTGTTATTGAGCATAGGCTTTGAGGATTCAAAGGGTCACACTGAACCCAGAGTATCTCTCTTTCTGCCTATGACTCATCTTGTAGTTCCCTGCTATTATTACAGAGTGTACCTGCCATGCTTTCTGCTGTGATGATAATGGACTAAATCTCTGAAGTATAAGAAAATCACCAACTAAATGCCTTCTTTTATAATAGTTCCCATGGTTTCTCCACTGCAATAGAATAGCAACAAAGACAGACATTGGTCCCAGAAATGAGATATTTCAATGACAGGCCTGGGTATGCTGCTTGTTAGAGAAATACGGAAGACTTTGAAATATGAGATTAAGCAAGCAGTTGAACTCTTTAAGCAGGGCTTAATGGGCCCTCATAGGAGCAAGGAAGACAGTGGTGCTGAGGGTGATGTGGATTGTGGGAGTCTAGCTCAAGAAGTTTCAGAGGGCAGGGCAATGGTGGCACATGCCTTTAATCCCAGCCCTTGGGAGGCAGAGGCAGGCAGATTTCTGAGTTTGAGACCAACCTGGTCTACAGAGTGAGTTCCAGGACAGCCAAGGCTACACAGAGAAACCCTGTCTTGAAAAACTAAAAGAAGAAGAAAAGAAGAAGAAGAAGAAGAAGAAGAAGAAGAAGAAGAAGAAGAAGAAGAAGAAGAAGAAGAAGAAGAAGAAGTAGTTTCAGAGGGGAAATATTAGTAAATAGCCTAGAGATTATTCTTATATTTTGTCAAATAATGTGACTTTTATGGCATTGTCCATAAACATCTGCCTGATGGTTTTGATTAATGACCTTGGCAGGGGAGATATCAGGACAAGCTAGTATTAATTGTTTCAAGTGTTTATTTGTAATCACTCTCATGGAGAAATACCTGTGAAAAGAAACAAACTGGACAAAAATGAAATAAAAAATATATAATATGAAAAGAAATGAAGCACCAGGAAGTTTACCAAAGCTAAGTCCAGAGTACAAGGTGATAAGAGGTTTTAAAAGGAAGCTTAAGTAATAAAGAAAAGTGTCAGCAACAGAAAGCTGGTGTGAATATAATTGAAGGAGGGAATCTAAGTTCTAACATGAGAAAGCAGTACAAATTGACATCTTCAGCCGTTTGTTTGCCTCTGACCTTAGAGTCAAGGATACAAGAAATGGGTTGCAGAATCCCCCTTTGTGCCTAATGAGAGTTGCTGAGGCTAAACATGTCTCTGCATGGAGGCTCAGAGAGGACACTGCATGAAGTAGTGAAGGTGAAACTAATTGCCTTGTAGATCTCAAGATGTTGGAGACACCAGAGCCATGGGATACCTTTCAAGGAGAGCAAGGCATGGACACAATTCTAGAGAAAGAAGTGTCTTGCAGCACTCCTTGCAGCAAAGCAGAAAGGAATTTAGAGATGTGTAGGGCTCCTTGATGTCAGAAATGGAGATGCAGAATTTGGGGTTTCTTATATTGGTTTTAGGTCTTACTTGGGCCCAGTATTTTCATATGATGTTCTCCTTCCTCTGTTTTAGGATGGTAATGTATACTCTGTGCTGTTGTATGTGGTTTGATATTTGATTTTCACTTTGCCAAGGCTTACAGTTAATAAGATTTTGCTGTCTCAGAAGGGACTTTGAATGTTGGACCTTTAAATAAGGTTGAGACTGTCATAGACTATGGGGACTTTTGAAGTTAAACTGAATGTAAATTTGCATTATGCTATGGCTATAAGTTTATGGAGACTGGGAGTAGAATGTGATGGTTTGAATAAGAATGGCCCCCATACACTCATGTATTTGAGTGCTTAGTCACAAGAGAATGATACTATTTGAATGAATTAGAAGAATTAGGTGTGCCTTTGTCTCCTCCAGTCCTCCCTCTCACTCCTCCTTTGGGGACTCCATGCTCAATCCAATGGTTGGCTGCTAGCATCTGCCTCTGTATGTGTAAGGCTCTGGCAGGGTCCCTCTGGAGACAACAATTACAGGCTTCTTTTGGCACATACTTCTTGTCATCCATAATAGTGTTGGGGTTTGGTGACTGTTTATAGGAAGAATCCCCAGTATCTGGGTGGCCTTTCCTTCAGGTTTTGCTCCATACTTTGTCTCCATAATTGTTCCTGTGAATACTTTGTTCCCTTTGTCAGAGGAGTTTGCAGCTCCATTGGAAGAATGACTATACTGGTCAACCAGACACCCCAGGGCTCCCAGGGACTAAGCCATCAACCAAGCTGTACACATGGTTCCAGCTCAAAGTGTGGCAGAGGAATGCCTTGTTGTGCATCAGTGGGAGGAGAGGTCCTTGGTAGGCTATGAAGGCTATGAAGGCTTGATAGATACCCCAGCATGGGGAAATCAAGGGCAGTAGGTGGGAGTGGGTTGGGTGGAAGGGTATCTTCTTGGAGGAAGGGGGTGGGAGGATGGGTTGGGGGTTTTCTGGGAGGTGGGAAACAGGGAAAGGATATAACACTTGAAATGTAAATGAATATATTCAATAAAAAATAAAAAAAATGTGGCTTTGTTAGAACAATATATTACTAGAGGTAGGCTTTGGGGTTTTGGAAGCCCATGCTAAGCCTAGAGTCTCAGTCTCTCTCTCTCTCTCTCTCTCTCTCTCTCTCTCTCTCTCTCTCTCTCTCTCTCTCTCTCTCTCTCCCTCTCCTGAGACGAGGATGTATCTCTTAGGTACTATTTCAGGGTCTGCCTACATACTGCCATGTATCCCGCCATAATGATAATTGGTTAACCTTTGAAGTATAAAAAATCCCCACATTTAATGCTTTCTCTTATAATGCTTTCTCTTCCTTGGTTATGGTGTCTATTCACAGCAATAGAACAGTGACTACACCGTATACCATGTGGTATATGAATTAAACTCAATTTGATTCAGTTCATATGTTAGTATCTGTGTGGAATAATGAATCACAATCTATTCAGCATTTTCTCAAATGAGATATATGAAAAACGGGGAAAATACAAAAATAAATAAATACTGAAAAGTCTATATTTAGTGGGTGTGCTAGACAGTGTGGAGAAGGAGAGAAGCCAGACCAAACGAGTAATGAGCTGGCCTAAAGACCCTGGGATCAAATGTAAACAACAGATGTCTAGAAGTCAGCACACCTTGCCTCTTGCTCTATCTTTGTCACTTGTCACAAGTAAGCCACTAAAATGTAAGTCAACATTTCTCCTTAAGAGCCCAGATTAAAAGGAATTAAGGCAGAAAATTATTCTAGCTTATTCAAATTGATGAGATAAAGTTTAAGTAAAGGGAATAATAGGACATCTATAGGTCTGCAAGGGAAATTGATAAACCCTGGGCTAATGATAGCCTCAGGTACCAAGTGTCCATGTTGTCATAGAAGGCCATCTGGAAAGGTCAAGAAGAATTTCAAACGATGCTTCAGTGTTACAGACGATTAGGGTTTCTGCACAGTTGTTATATGAACTTTAGACCAATGAAATCAGACATTAGTGCTCAAAGTTGAGTAATTTTTATAGCTTTAAGAATTAATATATTGTCAGAGATGGGGGGATTTCATGATAATGTAAACAAGTAAAAATTTTGCCTGGAAAATGGCAGATCACAGGATACTCTATTAAAACCCAGTCCTGCCATGGAGATTGAGCTTCAGTACTAAGAGTCAGTGACTTGGAACAAAGAACACTATCATCCCTGGTATAATGTTAGAGACCAGTGGGACCAAATAAACGAAGGAGAAGATGAATGTGCCTGACCATATGTGCTAAGCCTTGTGCCAGATTTGGTGATAGACCAATCAGTCAAGTAAGTGGCACATACTAAGGGACTGGTGGAGATGAAGACAGTAAGCCAAGCACTATTTGGGTAAACAACAAAGAAAGGAAAATTGATTCTACATTGTCCACTGAGACAAATTTGGGACTATTTCATGCCTCTGGAAGTTGGGTACACAAACCAGATTCTGCTCACCAGCCATTTCTGCCATAGGTCTGCTTTTGCCACTCCGTCCTGTGTTTGTCCTGTGTTTGTCACTCCTTCAAAGAATTCTGATACATACCCCTTTCATAAGAATTCCAGAAGAGTCTAACAAAGTTATCGTGATACCTCTCATTGAACTGACACTGAAGGATGTCATATAAAAAGATAGTGCAATGAGAGGTGAACCACAAACACTTAAAAAGAATAGGTAAAATTATTTGTTGATGTAGTACCAGTCCAGGTGTTATTATGAGTATTAATCTGTGTGATGAAGCAATGGGTATAAAATTAGCATGCAATATTAGCAGCCATTTTCTATGCAAACAATGCAAAAAAGAATGCAATAAATACATAAAATAAAAGCTAATAAGCAATGTAGAAAAATAAACATTAAATGTGATTAAAACCTAAACTTTAGAAATAAAATTTAGAATATTTGTTCTCTTAGTAAAACAAATATACAATAATATGCTAGTTATGAAAGTTAAGAGTTCTAAAAATAAAGTTAGGTAAGTGGCAGTAGTTTTTGCTCATTGCTACTCATCAAAGAAGTTCTTTTGCAGCAAATAAAGACTGTTGAAGAAATCTATAACTAGTTGGAATGCAGAGAACAACTGATCATGCAGTACCTATTTGAATCATCTACAACACAATCCCTATGAGTAACCCAAAGGGAATGTCACAAAAAACAAGGAAGTTCAAGGATATCTGCTTTAAGATAGCATCTCCAATATATGACAAGGAAACTACATTGATGAAATCTCAAAACCATGGCCACCTATGTAAGATCTATATCATGGAAACATCAGCTAACAGGCCAATGGTGATGTGGTAAATCTCATGGGGGCCTCACCCTAAGGTAAGAACACAGACAACTGATGATTGTTGAAGGATGAGACTGAGTCTTCTTCAAAGATCAGCCTCATGAATAGTAGTTCCCAAGCTCAATACAACTACACACATGACATATGAGCTCAGTAGAAAGTAGTTGAGTTTTGTGCTCATTTGTGGTGCGTGTGTGTGTGTGTCCATGCACATGCATCTGTGGGATGTGTGTGTGTGTGTGTGTGTGTGTGTGCACGCGCGTGTGTCTCTGTGGGTGTGTGTCTGTGTGTGTTAAGAAGCAGTCATGAATTTGGGATAAAGGGGGTGAGCAAGATGTGAGTTGAGTCAAAATGGAAAAAGTAAAACTAATATAAAATACAGTGCTCATGTACAAATTCTTAAAATAGTATTTTAAATGTTTAAAAACTAACAACTTACTTTGAAATTAAACACATTAACTTCAAATTGTATAAGGGTAACTTAATTTTTCCATAAGTCAAGAAATAAGAATAACTTCAACAATAACATTTTGAGTATCTAGAACACTAAAGGTAAAGAGATTTTAGAAGACTGCGGGTCCAGTCCTGAGGCCTCTGGCGGGAGCCCTCAGATCTCTCTGCTTCCAGATCCAGATCAGCCTGGGCTGCAACCCCACATCTCCAGGTCCTGCAAGAGGCAAGAGGGGCTTCCGGGAGGCTGTCTGGGAGAAGTCAGTGTGCTCTGGTGAATCCAGCGGGGCCCCTGCAGGAGCCTTCAGGTGTCTGCTTCGGGATCTGAACAGCCTGGGCCATAGCACCCTGTCTCCAGGCAGTGCAGGAGGTAAACTGTGCACCAGAGGCCACCTGCGAAGAGGCAGCTTGCACTGTTGAGTCCACAGCATTGACAAGACCAACTAACATCAGTGAGAACTAGATGGCAAAAGGCAAACGCAGGAACGTCACTAACAGGAATCAAGGCAATATTGCAACATCTGAACCCAATACTCCTTTAACAGCATGTCCTGGATACCCTATCACACCAGAAAAACAAGATTTGGATTTAAAATCACTGGTCATGATGCTGGTACAGGAACACATGAAGGACATACTTAAAGAAATTCAGGAGAAAATGGATCAAAAGTTAGAAGCTCTTGCAAGGGAAACACAAAAATCATTGAAAGAAATTCAGGAGAATACAAAAGTCAATAATGAGGAAACGCAAAAAACACTTAAAGAAATACAGGAGAACTTTGGTCAACAGGCTGAGGTCATGAAAGAGGAAACACAAAAATCTCTTAAAGAATTACAGGAAAGCACAAACAAGCAAGTGAAGGAGCTAAGCAAAACCATCCAGGATCTAAAATCAGAAGTAGAAACAACTAAGAAAACTCAAAGGGAGACAACTTTGGAGATAGAAAGCCTTGGGAAGAAATCAGGGGACATAGATGCAAATATCAACAACAGAATACAAGAGATAGAAGAAAGAATCTCAGATGCTGAAGATACCAAAGAAACCATGGACTCAACAGTTATAGAAAATGTAAAATGCAAAAAGCTTGTAACCCAAAATATCCAGGAAATCCAGGACACAATGAGAAGACCAAACCTAAGGATTATAGGCATAGATGAGAGTGAAGATTTACAACTTAAAGGGCCAGCAAATATCTTCAATAAAATTATGGAAGAAAACTTCCCTAACCTAAAGAGAGAGATGCCCATGAATATACAAGTAGCCTACAGAACTCCAAACAGACTGGACCAGAATAGAAATACTTCCCGTCACATAATAATCAAAACACCACATGTACTAAACAAAGAAAGAATATTAAAGGCAGTTAGAGAAAAAGGCCAAGTAACATATAAAGGAAGACCTATCAAAATCACAGCAGACTTTTCACCTGAGACTATGAAGGCTAGAAGATCCTGGGCAGATCTCATGCAGACTCTAAGAAAACACAAATGCCAGCCAAAACTACTATATCCAGCAAAACTCTCAATCACCATAGATGGAGAAACTAAGATATTCCATGACAAAACCAAGTTTACCCAATATCTATCCACAAACCCAGCCTTACAAAGGATAATAGGAGAAAAACACCAATACAAGGAGGGAAACTTCACCCTGGAAAAAGCAAGATAGTAACCTTTCATCAAACACAAAAGAAGTTAACCAATCAAATTTAAAAAATAACATCAAAAATGACAGGAAGTAACAATCACTATTCCTTAATATCTCTTAACATCAATGGACTCAATGCCCCAATAAAAAGACATAGACTAACCGACTGGATACGTAAACAGGACCCTACATTTTGCTGCTTACAGGAAACACACCTCAGGGTCAAAGACAAACACTACCCTAAGTCTGGAAGACAATTTTACAAGCAAATGGTATCAGGAAACAAGCTGGAGTAGTCATTTTAATATCAGATAAAATTGACTTTCAAACCAAAGTCATCAAAAGAGACTCTGAGGGACACTTCTCGCTGGTCAAAGGAAAAGTACAACAAGAAGAACTCTCAATCCTGAACATCTATGCTCCAAATGCAAGGGCACCCGCATTCATAAAAGAAACTTTATTAAAGCTCAAAACACACACTGCAACTAACACAATAATTGTGGCTGACTTCAACACTGCACTTTCCTCAATGGACCGATCAGGAAAACAGAAACTAAACACGGACTCAATGAAAAAATTGAAGCTTTGGACCAATTAGATTTATATATATATATATATATATATATATATATATATATATATATATATATATATATATATATAAAGACATAGACTAACCGACTATTATTTATTCTTTAGGATAGAATGTTCTATATATATATAGAAAGAATATACCTTTTTCTCAGCACCTCATGGTACCTTCTCAAAAATCAACCATTATAATTGGTCACAAGACAGACTTCAACAAATATAAGAAGATCGAACTAATCCCATGCCTCCTATCAGATCACTATGGAGTAAAAGTGGTATTCAATAGCAACATAAACAACAGAAAATCCACATACACATGGAAATTGAACAATATTCTACTCAATGATACCTTGGTCAAGGAAGAAATAAAGAAAGAAATTAAAGACTTTTTAGAACATAATGAAAATGAAGACACAACATACCCAAATCTATGGGACACAATGAAAGCAGTGCTAAGAGGAAAACTCATAGCCCTGAGTGCCTCCAAAAAGGAAATGGAGAGAGCATACACTAACAGCTGAAAGCCCCGGAACAAAAAGAAGCTATTTCACCCAGGAGGAGTAGAAGGCAGGAAATCATCAAACTCAGGGCCGAAATCAATCAAGTAGAAACAAAGAGAACCATACAGAAATCAACAAAACCAGGAGCTGGTTCTTTGAGAAAATCAACAAGATAAATAAACCCTTAGCCAGACTAACCAAAGGACACAGAGACAGTATCCAGATTAACAAACTTAGAAATGAAAAGGGAGATATAACAACAGAAACTGTGGAAATTCCAAAAATCATTAGATCCTACTACAAAAGCCTATACTCAACACAACTGGAGAATCTGGAGGAAATAGACAGTTTCCTAGACAGATATCCCACACCAAAGCTAAATCAGGATCAAATAGATCAACTAAACAGTCCCATAACACCTGAAGAAATAAAAAGGGTCATAGAAAGTCTCTCAACCAAAAAAAGCACGGGACCAGATGGCTTCAGTGCAGAGTTCTATCAGACCTTCATAGAAGATCTAACACCAATACTCTTCAAACTTTTCCACAAAATAGAAACAGAAGGAAATCTACCCAACTCATTCTATGAAGCCACAATTACACTGATACCGAAACCAAACAAAGATCCAACAAAGAAAGAAAACTTCAGGCAAATTTCTCTTTCTTGTGTATATTGATGCAAAAATACTTAATAAAATTCTTGCCAACTGAATCCAAGAACACATCAAAACGATCATCCACCATGATCAAGTAGGCTTCATCCCAGGGATGCAGGGATGGTTCAATATAAGGAAATCCATCAATGCTATCCACTACATAAACAAACTCAAAGAAAAAAAACATATGATCATCTCATTAGATGCAGAAAAAGCATTTGACAAAATCCAGCATCCTTTCATGCTAAAAGTATTGGAAAGAACAGGAATTCAAGGCCCATACCTAAACATCATTAAAGCAATATACAGCAAACTGATAGCCAACATCAAACTAAATGGAGAGAAACTTGAAGCAATCCCACTAAAATCAGGGACTAGACAAGGCTGTCCTCTCTCTCCATATCTTTTCAATATAGTACTTGAAGTTCTAGCTAGAGCAATTAGACAACATAAGGAGGTCAAGGGGATACAAATTGGAAAGGAAGAAGTCAAATTATCACTATTTGCAGATGACATGATCGTCTACTTAAGTGACCCACAAACCACCACCAGAGAACTCCTACAGCTGATAAACAACTTCAGAAAAGTGGCTGGTTATAAAATCAACTCAAGCAAATCAATTGCCTTCCTATACTCAAAGGATAAGCAGGCTGAGAAAGAAGTTAGGAAGATGACACCCTTCAAAATAGCCACAAACAATATAAAGTATCTTGGTGTGACTCTAACCAAACAAGTGAAAGATCTATATGACAAGAACTTCAGGTCTCTAAAGAAGGAAATCGAAGAAGACCTCAGAAAATGGAAAAATCTGCCATGCTCATGGATTGGCAGGATTAATATAGTTAAAATGGCCATCTTGCCAAAAGCCATCTGCAGATTCAATGCAATCCCCATCAAAATCCCAACTCAGTTCTTCACAGAGTTAGAAAAAGCAATTCTCAAATTCATCTGGAATAACAAGAAACCCAGGATAGCTAAAACTATTCTCAACAACAAAAGAAATTCTGGGGGAATCTGTATCCCTGACTTCAAGCAATACTACAGAGCAATAGTGTTAAAAAACTGCATGGTATTGGGACAGTGACAGACAAGTGGACCAATGGAATAGAATTGAAGGTCCAGAAATGAATCCACACACCTATGGTCACTTGATCTTCGACAAAGGAGCCAAAAACATCCAGTGGAAAAAGATAGCCTTTTCAACAAATGGTGCTGGTTCAATTGGAGGTCAGCATGCAGAAGAATTCGAATTGATCCATTCTTATCTCCATGTTCTAACCTTCACTCCAAGTGGATCAAGGACCTCCATGTAAAACCAGGCACACTGAAACTAATAGAAAAGAAACTGGGGAAGACCCTTGAGGACATGGACACAGGGGAAAAGTTCCTGAACAGATCACCAATAGCTTATGCTTTAAGATCAAGAATTGACAAATGGGACCTCACAAAATTACAAAGTTTCTGTAAGGCGAAGGACACTGTTAAAAGGACAAAATGGCAACCATCAAATTGGGAAAGGATATTTACCAACCCCACACCTGATAGAGGGCTAATATCCAATATATACAAAGAACTCAAGAAGTTAGATCCCAGGGAACCAAATAACCCTATTAAAAATGGGGTACAGATCTAAACAAAGAATTTTCACCTGAAGAAATTTGGATGGCCAAGAGGTACCTTAAGTGCTCAACATCATTAGTCATTAGGGAAATGCAGATCAAAACAACCCTGAGATTTCAGCTTACACCAGTCAGAATGGCTAAGGTCAAAAACTCAGGAGACAGCAGGTGTTGGAGAGGATGTGGAGAAAGAGGAACACTCCTCCACTGCTGGTGGGGCTGTAAGATGGTACAACCACTGTGGAAATCAGTCTGGAGGTTCCTCAGAAAACTGAACATGACACTTCCAGAGGACCCTGCTATACTGTTTCTGGGCATATACCCAAAGGATTCCCCAGCATGCAATAAAGACACATGCTCCATTATGTTCATAGCAGCCTTATTTATAATAACCAGAAGCTGAAAAGAACCCAGATTCCCCTCAAAGGAGGAATGGATACAGAAAATGTGGTATATTTACACAATGGAATACTACTCAGCAATTAGAAACAATGAATTCACAAAATTTTTAGGCAAATGGTTTGATCTGGAAAATATCATCCTAAGTGAGGTAACACAGTCACAAAAGAATACACATGGAATGCAATCTCTGATAAGTGGATATTAATTAGCCCTTGAAGCCCTGAATACCCAAGGCACAAATTGCATAACAAATGAATCCCATGAAGAAGTATGGAGAGGGTCCTGATCCTGGAAAGGATTGATCTAGCATTGGAAGGGAATATAAGGACAGAGAAAAAGGAGGGAGGTGATTGGAGAAGGGATGGAGAGAAGAAGGTTTATGGGACATATGGGGAGAGGGTATCCAGGAAAGGGGAAATCATTTGGAATGTAAACAAAGAATATAGAAAATAAAAATATTTAAAAAAAAAAAAGAAGACGACGACTGCAGGACTTCTGTCTAGACAGGCAATCTTCTTCTGGATAAAAACACTAGCAGTGATCTAGTCACAGAAATTCTAAATAGATTATGTGTCTGTGTTTGGTTCTGAGTTGTTTTCTCCTTCCTTTTCAGCAATCAGAGGCCTCTAGGGGTTATTTTAAATAAAGGACATTTATGCACATTAACTTTGATGGCCTGTTGAGGCTAGATCACCTTTATATTTTCTCACAGTGTGATGTACTGTGATGCAGCTTGCATAATTTCCTGAATTGCCCTCCTTCCTACTTACATGCTTTCACTATCCAAAACCCATATCTACCTTAATCCTATTTCTTCCATTTATTGTTTAAGATAAAATATTTTGTTCATGTAGATTGCCAAATGATCTTAGATCTCCAAATGACTTTATTAGAGTCCGTTGTACCACACTAAAACTGGAGAGAATACATGATATTATATTTGGTTGTAGAAAAGCACTTATTTCCTGCCCATAACTTATTGATAGTCAGAACCCCAGATGACTCTTATTTTAGTAAATCTTAAGTTTCCTATACAGGTATTATGGTAGGATGTATTTTACTAGAAAATAATCCATTTTCATAGTTTCAAAACATGGTGGTAAATAGTTAATAATGCACTGCATGTTGTGTAGATTTATTCTAAATGTTAAACTCATTATTAGCTTATTTAAACACTGAATCATTTAATAATACATGGCTGCTATATTAGATGCATAGAATAAACATGGAGCTTTGGAGGAAAAAATGGAGGGGTAGCATTTTGAGCCAATAAATGAAAATATTCTTTTTTTCTCTTGCTGAAAATATAAATCTAGCTGACATTATTTTTTCTGATGTTCATCCATATGGTTGAGGCATAAATAAGTTTTTTATGACTAATGTGACTTGGTACTATATTTTAGCTTAAATCTTGTTTTATTGTGACTGAAAATTGCATTTATCTTAACAGAGGAGGCAAAGCACAACCAGTTCTTCACAAAGGGTCTCTTTTCGCATTTTATATTTATTATATTCGTATTGATAGTCATAGGAAGGAAAAACACATCACACATTCTGTTGTCACCATACACTGTCATTCCATAGTCAACATTTAGAATGGATAGATTTTTGTTCAGCTGGAGCATGGAATTTGGCTGGAGGTCACTGAAACAGTTTGAAAAATCACCTCCAAAAATGTCTAAGTTAACAAAGTAATTGCATTGTATGTATCCTAAGTGATTCATTTTGCACCCTTTGAGCAATACGGTTCATTTATCTTTGACGTTTCTCTTATGACAAATACCATATTATATATTTTAAGAAATATATTTTTCAAATGAAATATGCAAAGGGCAGTCAAGGCACATGAAAACATTATTTTATTTTTTAAGCATTCTGGATCATTTTTGAAAGAGTATACATATGATTAGCCTGAAAAAATCAAACAGTCGTTTTCACCTTTTCATAACAAAGCTTCTTCTATTATCAGCGATACTTGAGGAAGGGAGGAGGTCTAGATTAAGGGGACAGGAAGGGTTAGGAAAAAGAGGAGGAAGAAGGAGGAGATAGAAGGAGGGGCTAGAATGGGGGAAGAGTGAAACAGACCTTTCTGGGTAGTGACATGAGGAGGTAAAGCTAATGACTATAAAACAGAAGCGACTGACCTGAGTCTCTGTGACTGGAGCATAGTTCTAAACGGAGACCCCGAGAGAACCATTGCACAGGATGATGACCAGAGATCTAAGGTAAGGACGATGACCAGATATCGAAGGTAGGTTGTGCTGCTGGCTGAGGCAATGCGTTTTCAGTCACTAACATCCCAACAATGAAGTTATAACAGAAAGCTGGACTTCAATTTCGTTGCATTTTGATATATTTGACAAATTCACATACGAAATGAAATGCTTCTTGACATCCTTGACAAATTCACATACAAAATGAAAATGACAAATTGGCAAGATTAAAACCCCTGCCTCGAAGTCTGAAGGAAAATTCAATGAGGCAATCATTACTGGTAATGTATTTGTAAAATGTATTATACATGAACATTTAGTTTTCTATGTTGTAGATTATCTTCTTACCCAGCCTTGACAGCTTTGTAATGAGAATGAATATAAATGCCTAAATTATTTGCTGTAACCACTCATTATTCAAGTCCCCTGCTTCACACAGTGCTTCTTGGTAGAAGTATAGATGTTTACTTGATATTGTTTGTGTTCTTTCACAACGAGCCACTAACTCAGTCAGAAACATTTTATTGGAAATTCACTTTAAATATATAAAAGAAGAAATTAGTCTACAATCAACTGATTACGACATGAAAATTTGGAAAGGTTGAAAAACATTTTTTTAAAAACAGGAACAGTTGCCATTCAATAAAAAATTAAATGTATGAAAGGTAGCTTTTTGGTTGAAAAAATCATTAGAGGAGAAACTAAAGACTTGTTTTTTTACTATTTTATTTATGTGTGTGCATTCATGACTCTTTGTGTAATGTACTGAAGTATGCATGTCCTCAAAGCCATAAGAGGGCACCAGGTCAATTAGAGCTGGAGTTATAGACAGATGTTCACCACCTAAAATGGGTGCTGGGAACTGAACTTGAGTCCTCTGCAAAAGGAGCAGCAGTCCTAAACATTGAACCATCTCTCCAATCTCTGAAAAATTGTAACAGTATATAAAACTCCACATCTTCCATTGGATTAACTGTCATATCTTAAGTAATTTGAACTGAAACGACAGTCAGTTTAATATATGATGATTTTGTTAGTCATAATTCCCTCATTCTGATATTATTATGAATACAGAGACATTCTAAGATATGCTGTGGAATAAATAAAATAAACAAAAATACTGAATTATGTCATTAGCTGCTAGTATAATTTTCAGGTGGTTGGGTACCATGAACTAAGGTCATTCTGAAGAAACAGGTAATATTTAAAAGGAAAAATTAATATTATGGTAGTCTTAATTTCATCTCATTTTAATGCACATTGTATTATATTTAATGAATTTAATGTTTCCATTTTTATGATTGCTTAGGGTATTTGTAAGCAGCTAATATTTTAATTTGTGCAATTAGATTATAGAATGTTGTTCATGGGAATACTAATAAGTTGCCAAGTAGTCTTTATGAGTTAATATATCATTACTTTTGTGATTATTCCAAAAAATAATGGAAAATATATGAACTTTCACAAAGCTCAATGTGAAAGGATTAGATTCTTCTTTTTAAAATGATTTTGCTCTTTAGGAATTCATTCATGCGTTCTCCTTATTGCAGAAAAATGCAAAGAAAAAGCTGTATCCCTGGGATGTTGTTTCCCTTTCTCATTTTCCTTCATGAATTATAATTCTTTATTAGTTAAATGTATACTCTAGGATAACAAAGCAAGAGGAAAGAGAGAAGATACAATGTACCAAGACTCAAATGGAAATACCAGTCCTGATACTTTATAGTGATAAGAATGTATTATTCTAAATATATTTAACACCTTAGATGAACAAACAATTCTTGGAGGACTGATATTAACAGGTAACTTGAATTCACATACAAAGAATAAAGTAAAATGTTTTATGTCATTTAAAATTTGTTTCATATTAAAATTATCTAACAGGAGCTCCAAGATCAAACTAGTTTTGTAAGGATCTGTGATTCTATATGAATGATACCTCAGATTCAAATAACATGCAATAGCAAAGAACATTTACTCTGCAGAGAACTTGCATGCAGGGATGTGGGGATGGAAGACAGAGGTGTAAACTTTGCAGGGTCTATTTAAAGTCTGTTAGGGTAGGAGTGAGTTACTTTTACCTTTCTTTCCCTAGATTGGTTGGTTCTATTGGCAGGATTATAGGTGCCTTTCATGATTGGTTAAGGCTCAGGGACATTTTGGGGACTTTGTTGATTACCTGTACTTGGCTCAAGATATGTAGTTGGGCAGTTTCTATAGCTCCTGGTTGTCTGGTCCCGGGGTTAGCTCAGGCTAGGTGGTGGGGCAGTTTCCTAATTGGCTGTCTCTGAGGGATGTTTTTTTCCAGCAATTGACTTGTTTTGGGCTTTTCCAGTTCTGGAAAACAGAAACTTAGACCTATTCTCCCAACCTGCTAGTTTGAAGTCTGTCATAGACTCAGGCTGGCTCTGGCTAACTCTGTCCTCTCAATTTAATGGTAAACTTTACCTGAAACTTGAAAATACATGACACTTCATACAGTCATTACCAGAAAGGAGACTCAGGTGACACACTTCCCAAAAAGTTTATGACTCCAGAATATTACACAAACCAATCACATTGTAAGAAAACTTTAAACCAATATCTTTCACAAATATAGGAAAAGGTCACTAAAAATTAGTAAATCTAATGATTTATTTAGTAACACTAATGATGTATACACAACATAAAACATAAGAACTTGTAAAATTGTCTCAACACTAGAAAAATCTGTTGGTCAATTCGATCATATTGAGAGCCTAGAGAAACTAGAAATATCAATATCTCTGTATTGATCATCCCATCAATACAGAGAAGGCATAAGGCAAAGGATGCTTCTATTTATTTTGGAAACTCAGAGGCAACTGTGGTAGAAAACTAAATATTTAACTTAGTATAGAGTACCACTATAGGCATACTGTAATTTAAGATATTGTAACTTAAATAACAGTAATTAATTTATTATAAGAATAATTTTGCCCTAAGATTTAGAACAAGGAAGTGATATCCTCTCTTCTCTATTTCTCCTCAGTAACATGCTTGAAGAAGACAGAAAGATAAGAAAAATAAGAATAACAGAAAGGAAGAGACATTATTTCTTCCTTTGTAGAATTCAGATAAATGTAAAAAAATCCCAAAGAATCCAGAGTCCCACAGATGTCATCATATCAAGATTGAAAGATACAAAGTTGGCCAGGTGGTAGTTGTTAGCTTGCTGTCTAAACTCTACCCCACTTTTACCTGGCAGCAATCTGGTATGCTCCATTCCGCAGTTACCAGGTGGGCCTGACCCACTCAAAAAAGGGGCTGCTTGCCCCTCCTCTCTCTCTCTTGATCCTTTCTTTTATTCGATATATTCTTTATTTACATTTCAAATGATTTCCCCTTTTCTGGCTCCCCACTCCAGATCAAATAGATCATCTAAATACTCCCATAACCCCTAAAGAAATAGAAGGGGTCATAGATAGCCTTCTGACCGAAAAAAAGCACAGGACCAGATGGCTTCAGTGCAGAATTCTATCAGACCTTCAAAGAAAACTTAGTACCAATACTCTTCAAACTATTCCATCAAATAGAAACAGAAGGAACACTACCCAACTCCTACGAAGCCACAATTATGCTGATACCAAAACCACACAAAGATCTGACTAACTAAGAAAGAATTCAGGCCAATTTCCCTTATGAATATCGATGCAAAAATACTAAATAAAATTCTTGCCCACCGAATCCAAGAACACATCAAAACAATCATCCACCATGATCAAGTAGGCTTCATCCCAGGGATGCAGGGATGGTTCAATATAAGGAAATTCATCAATGCAATCCATTACATAAACAAATTCAAAGAAAAAAACCACATGATCATTTCATTAGATGCTGAAAAAGCCCTTGACAAAATTCAGCATCCTTTCATGCTTAAAGTCTTGGAAAGAACAGGAAGTCAAGGCCCATACCTAAACATAGTTAAAGCAATATACAGCAAACCGGTAGCTAGCATCAAACTAAATGGAGAGAAACTTGTTCCTTTCTTGCTCTCTTGGGCTCTTGCTCCCTTACTCTTCTCTTCCTCCCCTCTCTCGCAATGGCCACAACTTCTCTACTGTCTTTCTCTCTGCCTTTCTCTGCCTCTACTACCCTCTTAGTTCCCCTCCCACGCCCTGAATAAACTCAATTCTATGCTATACCATGGCTAGTCCCTCAAGAGGAAGAGATGCCTTGGCATGCGGCCTCTGAGACATCCCCTTGCCCCATACCTCACAGTACACCCATGAAACATATTCTTTCTCTCTTTCTTTTTATAAACACATCACATGGTTCTGTGACTTGGATTTAGAAACTGCATCTTTGGATACCACCGGAGCTATCACATTGAGATCCACACTGGCTAGCCCAAAGCTGGTAAGCCCCCCTTCCCCACTGGTCAGAGTAACCATCCACATGGTCCCTGGGGAAATTTCTTGAGCTTGGAACTACCTGTGTTATCCTTGAAGATGGAAAAGAGTCAGTCGTTCACTGACCCTCATTCTAGGACTTACTCCCTTAGGAGAGGCTTTTTCCTTTCCTTTTGAGACAGTTTCTTTATTGCAGCTGAGAATCCCAGGCCGGACCTGGAGAAACTGCTCTGACTCAGGAGCACTGGCTCCTAGTGTCGCCCCCAGGCACCCATGTGTTGTCCTGGTGGTCTAGCCTGTGCTAGAATCTCTATAGTCATTAGTAATGCTCTCAGGATGCTGGTACAGGCAGTTAATAACCCTATTCTCTCACTCCTGGGTCAGTCTTGGTTGCCATGTCTTGGTCTAATTCACAATTAACAGAAAACAATATCTTTACATGGACACTAAACTGGCACTTTCTCGCTAGTGACCCCTAGTGTAGACTTTCCCTCTTCTCTCCCTCATTTGGGGCCTGCTGCAACCACTAGTACAGCGGGTTCACTGCCCCAAAAGAAGGTCTGCCCCTGCCTCTTACCAGGGACTATCTAATGTCCTGCCCCTCTTACAGTTGTTAGTGGTTCACCTTGTGAAATGTGGATCGGACCTTGCCCCTTGAGTCCAGCCAAGGATTCAAGGATCCCCACTCCCCACTTCCCTCCACCTCCCCCCCACCAAAAAAAAAAAAAAAGCTCAGCAGCCTCTGTGCCTGCCCCTACCTTCCTCTAAAACAGCTTTCACCTTGTCTGAGAAGTCTCTTTCCTGTGCACAGGAGGGAGAGCCTTCCTCCCTTCCTCTTTCTCGCTCTCTCTCCCTCTCCGCCTAGGACTTATAAAGTGAGAGCTAGTGGTGTCCGCCACAAGAATATCGTGCAAGTTGCTAGGATATGGAACATGCTACTTCTGGTGCTTCCTTTGGGCTGAGACTTCGGGCTGCTTGTAGGAAGTCCCACCATGGCAGGAAGTCCCACCATGTACCCGGTCAAAGTAAACACACCACAGCCTGCAGTCACCTGCAGCCTCCACCATACTCAGCAGCAGTAGTGTACACACCATTATCAAGGTTCCTAGAGATCTGTACTCCAGGCTACAGGCCGCCCACCCGTTCCACCCCCACCCCTGCCTGAGTGCATGCCTATGGCTGGTCCCTAAGGGGAAGTGATGCCTTGGCATGGGTCCACTGAGACATTCCCTTTCCCCATACCTTGCCACACACCTCATAGAATATAATCTTTCTCCTTATCTTTTTATAAACACATTAGTAGTGGCCCACACCATTAATCCCAGTGCTTCAGAGGCAGAGGCAGGCAGATCTTTGAATTCCATGCCAGCCTGGTCTACAGAGTGATTGTCAGGACAGCCAAGGCTACACATGTCTTGAAAAATGACACACATAAAAAGAAAGACACAAAATTAATTTTCAAAATGTTAATTTTAATAAACCAGAAATTAGAGTGTAAAAAATAAAATAAATCACAACATTGTATGAACTTCAAAATGAATTTGATCTATATTAATCAAACTAATCATATTCAAGATATATTTGTAAAAACTATAAAAACAATAATAGAATAAGTAAAGTTAATAAATTGAGAGAGATCTCACGTCAGCAAAAATCTAACCATGACAATGATGATCAGTTAATGAACAATGAATAATGTAGAAAGGAAAGTTTTTTAGTACGTGCTGCTAAGAAAACTTGTTACTTATAATCAATGAAATTTGACTCTTGGCTTACACTGTATTAAAAAACAGCTTGAAATGCATAATAATTTAAGATTGGAAACTAAAATTTAAATCAAATAAATGCAAAGAAAAATTTCATGATATTGGTCTTGACAATAAATTTGGTATAAATGTACAGGGACTAAAAGAAAAATAAATGAGATTACACTGAACTGCAAAGCTTCTACCGAGCAGTGTAATAACCAACAGAATGGAAAGCTAGCCCTACTAATAGCAGAGGGCATTTAGAACCACGGATCTGATCAAGGATTTACATGAACATTTGTGGTGTGAGGAACACATGGAATTCAACAGTATGAACAAAAAGTCCCGTTGACTGGTACAAATTGATGTGTTTTATAGAGCCAAGGATGTGTTTTATAGGGCATGGTATGGTGTGGTGGGTGGGAGGGGGTACGTCAGTGGGCCCATGCCTCTCTCTCCTAGGTACCAGCCATATGATGCGTATGGTATAGAACTGAGTTTATCTGAGGACATGGGAAGGGAAGTTGAGAAGGGAGTAGAGGCAGAGAAAGAGAGGGGACAGAGAAGAACACACACACACACACACACACACACACACAAATGTACTGAAAAGGGGGGAGAAGGAAGGGGAGAGGGAAAGGGGGTAAGAGACAGTAAAGGGGTGATCAGAGAGAAAAATGGCAGAGTCAGAGTCAGAGAGGAGAGAGAGAGAGATACAGAGAGAGAGAGAGAGAGAGAGGAGAGGAGAGAGAGGGAGAGAGGGAGGGAGGGAGAGAGGAAGGAAGAGAGAGAGAGAAGGAGGGAGGGAGGGAAAGAGAGAGAGAGAGAGAGAGAGAGAGAGAGAGAGAGAGAGAGAGAGAGAGAGAGAGAGAGACCAAGTAGTCCCTTTCATAGCAAGCCACGCCTACCTGGCTGTTGCTAGGTAACTGTTGGGCAGAGCCTAGAAGGAAGGCCAAGGCAAATGAACTAAAGATATCTCTTAAAGATATAAAAATGAGAAACAAGTATATATAATAATTACTCAACATCATATGTTATCTAAGAAAATCAATTCAGCCTGAGCAGCAGCATCTCACAAACATTGAGTAAAGTGTTGGTGAGATTATAGAAAAAAGTCTTCTCCATAGAATGTTGGAAGCAATGTGGCCTTGTAAAGACATCTTGGTAAACAGTAAAGAAATACTTAAAAACAAACAAACAACCTCAGTATGTGTTGTTAATTCTAATTTCTGAATGTTCGTAAAGGGAAATGAAATTCCCATCTTTCATCCCAGCTCAGGACTATGGTTAAAATAAGAGAAATCACTATCTCAAAGAAGCATCTGTACCTCTTGCTCACTGTAGCTTCAATTTACTTTTTGTTTGCTTGCTTGTTTGTTTGTTTTTGTTTTTGTATTGTGTTTTTGCAATATTGGAAAAGTAATAACAACCCTGGTATTCATGATAGCAACCTCAGTGGAGATTCTAAACAGAAAATATGGTATACATATAGAGTGAAATAGTATTCAGTCATAAACAGAGAAAATCTTATCATTTGTGTCATAGAGATGACCCTAGAGTACTTTAGAGAAAGTGGTGCAAGTCTTAGTCCCAGCACTTGGGAGCCAGAGGCAGGGAGATCTTTGCAGATTTGAGGCCAACAAACTCTACAGAGCTAGTTTTAAGGCAGCTAATGGTTATTATACAGAGAAACCATTTTTTGAAAGACCAAAGGAAAAAAAGAAACAAAGAAACAAGGAAAATAGAAAAAAGAAAGAATACCAGAAGTGAGTGTCTCAATATAATTTTGAAAATGTCATAGATTAGATGTTGATTGTTTCAGACAGCAATGCTGAGCTGCTGAGTACTTCTCAAGCCCCTGTGAGGCCTTGGGCTCAAACCCTAGTACCAAAAACCAAACAAACAAAATAATAGTGTCAGGTCCAAAAGAAACTGGGGACAGGTGGCTAACTGCCTTGACTATTAGCATACCAAAGCACATGCTGGCTTCTAGGCTTTCTCAAAGTCACAATGACCTGTGGCTCTTTTCACCCCACCCCCACCCTAAGCATTTCCAGCCCTTCCCCAAGCTTTATATTCCTAGTAACTCTGCCTTTCCACCTTGGGGCCATGTGTTCTCTTGGTCCTCTCCTATCTTCTTGTCCTTCTTCTTGTTGTTCTTCTTGTTCTTGTTCTTGTTTTTGTTCTTGTTTTTGTTCTTGTTCTTCTTGTTCTTCTTCTTGTTCTTCCTCTTCTTGTTCTTCTTCTTGTTGTTCTTGTTGTTCTTGTTCTTGTTCTTGTTCTTGTTTTTGTTCTTGTTCTTCTTGTTCTTCTTCTTGTTCTTCCTCTTCTTGTTCTTCTTGTTGTTTTTGTTCTTCCTCTTCCTCTTCCTCTTCCTCTTCCTCTTCCTCTTCCTCTTCCTCTTCCTCTTCCTCTTCTTCTTCTTCTTCTTCTTCTTCTTCTTCTTCTTCTTCTTCTTCTTCTTCTTCTTCTTCTTCTTCTTCTTCTTCTTCTTCTTCTTCTTTTTCTTCTTCTTCTCTCTCTCTCTCTCTCTCTCTCTCTCTCTCTCTCTCTCTCTCTCTCTCTCTCACCAGTGCCCTTCACTCCCTCTCCTCTCAAGGCCACTTTCAGCCTACTACTTTCTCTCCCTGCTTTCTACTCTTAGAGATGCTTCTGGCTGTACTCTCCCTCATAGCTGTAATAAACCATACCTTGGAGTTGCCATTGTCATGTACTTGCCTTATATAAATAGTGAGCACTTCCTCTATGCAATAAATGTCATGTCAGAGAAAGTCCAAACTATCATAGTAATCAACCTCAAGTTTAGGAACAAGGAAATAATATATTATCTTATCAATTTTATTCCAGTTATCTCGTGGTTCTTGAAAATCAGCAACTAAAACCAATGTGAACCAGAGAGATTGAATTCTGAACATTTTTGAATCCCCCCGCTTTCTGCATTTCTCTGTCTCTACTCCCTCAACTCCCCTCCCCATGCTCTGAATAAACTCTATTCTATATTATACCTCAGGGGGAAGAGATGCCTCAGCACATCTAACTACACTTCCACCAAACATGTTCCTTCTCTCCTTATCTTTTTATGAAACACAACAACTTCTGTACAGATGTGAATTATTATTTAGTCAACAACAAATAACTTGAAATGTGATTTTTTTTAGAACTAAGAACAAATTAATATAAATGTTTTTAAAAGTTTTAGAGTTTGGGTTTCAGACATGTTACTAGTTTTGTGTTTAGCTTCACATTTGAAAAGCTTTTTAGATCTTGCTGCATTTACATACAGTACATTCTCAAGATGTATGTGGTAAATAAAGCTTTCTTTAAAGCAGTTTCAAAAAAAGAATGAAATCTTGTTATTTTCAAGAAATTAGAGGAGCATCTACTCTGAACCACCATATGCTATGCATTTGGAAATACAACTTGAAACCTCACTCATAGGTACAAATTCACACGTGCTGATATCTTAAAAAATAATATGTATAAATTTTTTATCTGAAGTTAAAGGAAGAATTGTGCAGGTGTGATTGGTCAATGTGTTGTGTTTTACAAAAATAAAGAGACCAGAGAAATGTTTGGTGGAGATGTGGTAAGGTGTGGGGGAAGGGGTCATCTCTTGGGCACATGCTGAGGCATCTCTTTCCCCCTGAGGTGCCAGCCACAGGATGGTATAGTCTAGAATAGAGTTGAGTGAGCAAGCAGCCCTTTTTATACAAAGACAGGCACACCTGGCTGTTACCAGTTAACTGTGTGGCAGAGCCTAGACTAAATGCAGACACAGAGAGTGAGGGGATGTGCCTCTAACCTGAACCAGTGTTTGATCCCTGTAACACAGGATTGAAGGATAAAAATCCAATAAGATTTCAAATAATGCAGCGATATCCACAGAACACAAATACTGACTGCACTGTATTTCAAAGTAAACTGTAATTCTTATTAAAAACTTGGCTTGTTAAAAACCAAATGACAATAAGCATATACCTTCTAGAAAGAGAAATGTGTGGAATTTTGTTAAAAGTTTATGTAAAAACTGGGGACAAAAAAAAAAACAGAGCACATGTGATGGGAAGGGTTCAGAAAGCTGATAAACCGAGGGAAAAACTGATAAAAATATTACCAATAGATATGTATGTAGAAGACACTAAAGAATGGTGTCAGAAGTGTGTTTTTAACCAAAAATTTGCAAATACTATAAAAATGTACTTTCAAGTCAATCTAAACTAAAACTACCAGCTTCTTAAAGAATTAAAAGATGTGCCCCAAATTTGTAAGTTAAAAATATACTTCTTTGGACAAAATAACAACCTACAGAATGGGAAAATATCTTCATCAACCCCACATCTGACAGAGGGTTGATATCCAAAGTATATAAATAACTCAAGCAGCTAGACATCAACAAACCAAATAATTCAATTATAAAATGGGGTACAGATCTAAACAGAATTTTTGTCAGAGGAATCTCTAATGGCCAAGAAGCACTTACAGAAATATTTAACATCCTTAGTCATCAGGGAAATGCAAATCAAAACAACTCTGAGATTTCATCTTAGATCTATCAGAATGGCTAAGATCAAAACTCAAGTGACAGACAGCTCATGCTGCCAAGAATGTGGAGTAACTAGAACATTTCTTTATTGCTGGTGGGAGTGCTGGTGGGAGAGCCACATTGGAAATCACATTTCCAATTTTCTGACTAAAAGATAGGCTGGGGTAAAGATGGGGCAGAAATTGAGGGAGTGGCTAAGCAATGACAGGTCCACCTTGAGAACCATGCCATGAGGAGCCTGCCCCTGCTGCTGCTAACGACAGTCTTCTATACACGCAGACAGGAGCCTAGCATAACGGTCATCAGAGAGGCGTCACCCAACAGCTGATGGAAAGAGATGCAGAGACCCATGGCTAAACATCAAGTGGATGTTGGGGAATGCTCCAATGAATGACGAGGGAGAGGAAGGAAGGATTGGAAGAGCCAAAGGGCTCAAGGACTCTGGAGAAAAACTCAGAGTCAACTGACCTGGGTCCATAGGTGCTCATAGAGACTGAACCACCAATCAGGGAGCTTCCATGGGCCCTTGGCACATATGTTACAGTCGTGGAGTTTGATTTTCTTGTTGGATGCTGTCTCTGACTCCCTTGCCTGCCCTTGTGACTCCTTTCTCTTACTGGGCTGCCTCCTCCCTCCTCAATAGAAGAGGATACGCTTAGTCTTACTGCAACTTGACATGTCATGGAAAGTTGACATCCATAGGTGGCCTTCCCCTTTCTGAAAAGAAGTGGAAGAGGAATAGGTATGGGGTGAGATAGGGGAGGGGACTGTGAGTAGAGGATGGAGGGAAAACTATGGTCAGGATATTAAACCAATAACTAAATAAATTAATTAATTAAAAATATACACTTCTTTAAAAAAACATGGAAGTCTTAAAATTATTTTGCCCAAATTAAATGTTTCTTATTAAGTACTGCTCTTTTTGGGGGAGGGGTGATCAGTATCTCATGTAACCCAGGCTAGGCTCTGATTTAATATGTAGACAAGGCCTTAAACTTTTAATTCTCCTTCTTTCACCCCCAGAGTCCTAGAACTACAGGCCTGTTAAGGAAGTCTTTATGTGGTGTTGAGATTTAACCTAGGGTATATGCATATTAGGCAAGAGCCCTACCAACTGATCTACATGCCTAACCCTTACTTTAAGAAACCCCCCCCTTTTAAATTTTTTTATCATTTCACTTAAAAATATAATGAAGTTAAAAGGGGCTGGAGAGATGGCCCAGTGGGTAAGAGCACTGACTGCTCTACTGAAGGTCATGAGTTCAAATCCCAGCACCCATATGATAGCTCACAGCCAACCATAAAGATGTCTGATGCCCTCTTCTGGTGTCTACAGTATACTTACATATAATAAATAAATAAATCTTTAAAAAAGAAAAAGAATGAAGTTAAAAGTGTTCAAATGAAAGTTTAATTCCACCCTGTGTAATTCCACATGAAGACTACTATGGATAGGAATAACATTGTGAATTGCTGCGTGTTCATTCGAAGGACAAGCGACATGTCACTATGGACAGGTCATTGATTTTGACTATGTTCTGTTTGAGAACAGATTGTGAAAAAAACAGGACCACAAGGGAATGTGCTATCAAAAAGGCATCCCCATGGCTGTTTCTAACAGATAGAGGAAGGCTTACTTGGAGGAAACCCAGAATTCTCCCGACATTTCCTTGAAATCAAGTCAAATCTTTTTCTTTTGTCTTCAAGGCTGAGGTCATCTTTGGCAAGGTAAACTGAGCTGGTGTTTCCTATGTGTAGTAGACAAGAGCTGAATAAGAATCCATGCTTTACTCCTCAGATTGTCTAGGAAGAAATCATCTTCCCTAGTAGGTTTCTGGGTTCCCAAGGTACTTTGGGTTCCTGCTTATGATGACTGGAGTTCAGTCCCTGGGACACACATGGTAGAAGAACCAATTCAAAGAGTTGTCCTCTGACCCCAACATGAGCTCTATGGTGTGTGTGTGTGTGTGTGTGTGTGTGTGTGTGTGTGTAAAAGTAATGTTAAAAATATTTAAAACCCAAAATATTCACAACCTGGAGGCAACAGGAAAGCAACTGCCCACACATAACTTCTAAATTATCCTAGGCAGACTGTCCATTATGAAATTATGACAATAATAATAACAATAATAATAATTACAATAATACCAATAATAATTACAATAATAAAAAACAGATCTGAACCCTCTTTTTCAAGGCTGCAATGCAATAGTATTATATCTGTATTGGTGATAACTGTCAAACTTAGTACTATAGAACTGAAAATGAGACCCTGAGTGGAATATAAAATATGAGGATTCTGCTCTCCAGCACTATAAAAGGTAAAAAAAGAAAGAAACCCAAAACTCTAAGGCAAATATGTTGCACTGACATTTAAAACCCTTATGATAGATTTTATTTATTATACTTTTTAAAGACAAAGAACTAGAAATACACATCTCATTTTGCAAGGTGAGATATATTCTCTCTAAGACAATAAAATGTTAAAAATAAGGTATTTTATGTATAGAAATCCCAATGAATTTGAAATTTGCAAATGATCTCTTTCAGAGGGCCTCAGGACAATAACCCGGAATCCTCTGGTGACCATATAATGATTCAGACGCACAAAGTGCTTGAGAATTGTTAGACACCAATGGTTAGTAACATGTGCTGAAATAGTCCATATTGCGATGACCTCCAGTGAGTTGCACTGTGACTGAAAAGACTGTGCTGCCAGGGATCGTGTTAAGTGAGTGCTAGCCAGCAGAAGACAGGTGTTTCCTGTTCCCAACCACATGGCATGACCATGTAGATTAGCCATGAGGAATCGAGCCAAAGGACTGCTCATATGGAAATTGGTTTAAGCTTAAATTATATTCAAGATAATTAAAAGCACACAATTCATATGTAATCTGGTCTTCTTTATATACCAGAGGATACGGTATCACAGAATCCTAAATATTAATTTATGAAGGCTTTCAAGTTATTTCAACTCGTCCCTGGCATACATATTAGTGCTCTAGAAGACTGACCCACATCTTAGATGCTATGCTTTCACGGAATAAAGAATGTGTTGTGGGGCACAAGGATTATTGGGACACACAAATCTATTTTATATGCCTCTGAAACTGTAGTAGAATTAAAATATTAAGTGCCACATTTTAAAGAATGTGGTACTGTCATATTGGCACATCCTACCTCTCTAATGGCTGATATATCATGCCAACTCATATCCCCCAAAATGGTTGTAACCATATACCTCTCATATTTTTGTTATCGTCAATATAATATTGGCTAGGAGGCATGTTTTGGGGAAGAATGATATGAAGTGATTAAGTGTCATCTGTGTGTCTGCAGATCTGGTCCTGAGACAGGTAGCCTGCCAGTGTACTCTGGAAAGTCAGGCATGGCAGGGCACTTAAGAAAGAAAATCTCCAGATTCTACATCATTGCCCTACCACAGACTACAATAAATCATTCATGGCAGTGGCAAGGCGGATGAAGGAAGCTTAGTCATCCGTAATCCAATTGGGTTATAAAGCACAGACCCTGTGTGGTCAGAGAAAGGTTGCCACAGAGACTTCTTCACAATATTACTTGGCTTGATCTAACAACTACGTAGAAGTGATGAACCCTCAGAGAAGCAGGCTCCCCTGTGTTTCTTGCCATTAAACTAACTGCAAAAAATTATAGAACCTAAATATCAGTGCTGTTAGGAAAACTGGCAAAACCTGCATGTCTTATGTGTAAATCCTCCTTAGTAATGAGTCAGTGCAGGCAGGAGCTCAATTTCTGAATCAGAGTCAGAGGCATAAGAGTTAATTTAGCAGCTGGGCGGTGGTGGTGCTGTACTCCTAGTACTCTGGGAGGCAGAGGCAGGGGGATTTCTAAGTTTGAGGCCAGCCTGGTCTACAGAGTGAGTTCCAAGACAGCCAGGGCTATAGAGAGAAACCCTGTCTCGAAAAAACCAAATCCAAAAAAAAAAAAAAAAAAAAAAAAAAAAAAAAAAAAAAAAAGTCAGTTGAGCAATTACACAAACCCTGGAATTTGTATGAATGTATTGAGCTTATCACAGCCTCACTTTCTCCATCTATAAAGAGGAAGTAATAATGTATCAAACTGGATTGAGGTAATAACCTGAAGAGTAAAATGTGGTGAGGAATTTTCCCTGGGAGCAACTGTGGTGATGATTGCTCTCCTTGTGAAGTCTTCTTAGACATAGGAGGGATGCTTGTGTTCTTTGTCGGTCGAGTTCTTTGTTGTTTTTGTTTTGTTCTCATTTATAAGAAAATGCACCTTGCCACCTCTGTGTAAATCAGCTCAGAGACTTCAGGAACAGTGAATATTTTGAGAACGGAGCGGATGTTCCTTGACTTGTCTCTTTGTTTGCTGAGCCCCCGGGTTTGTAGAGCCAGCAGACATGTGCGGCAGAGCTTCCCACACAGGTCGCCATGTCCTGGGCTGCACCTGATGTCTGGGACTACCTTGGCTCTGCACGGATGTGAACACCTTTGGGTGAAGCACAAAAAGTAATGGGGGATGGGAAAGAGAGAGCTGCCTGGGAGCAGTGCTTCAAGTGTGTCTTTCAAAAGGCTCACAGGGAAAAAAAATACAGCTCTAGGTTAAAAAGCAAAATGAAACCACAGTTATGTAATTTTGAACGATTCCTAAATCATCAGAATTGGCATTATTTTTTAAAACATCAGACTTCAAAGAAATAACCAAGGGATTTTTTTCTGACCTCATACTACATATATTCCATTAAGAATGCAATTTGTAAAACATATTTCAAATGGTTGCTCTCAGGAGACTATGCCTCGGGAAAGACCAGACACATGGACTGCTTCAACTGCGTGTGGTTCTTCTTTACCCCTCCCCCCCACCTCTCACATGCAAGACATCTAGATGAACAAAGATACAGTGGGTATGATTGCAGAGCAAAATTATCTCTGGGCTGTGATCAAGCATGAGAAATTTCCACCCTGAGGAGAAGTATGTGAAGGTCATAATATGAATGCAAGTTCATGCGTGACACCACTTGCATATAAACATGCTGCAATCCATGTATGATTTCTATGGAAATGTAGGAATTCCTATATTATATATTCTCTGGGAACATGAAGAATAGTGATCATAAAATGCTGGTATGACAAAATGTATGGCTTAATGTATGGCTCCCCATACATAAAGGCTGGTAGAACCCTAAGACCAGAGAATAACATAGGCAAAAATGCTGGTGGACATTTTATAGTCTGATGCTCTTATTAACTATCTTTTTGTTTTTTAAAACAGGGTAGTTCTGGCCATCATGGAACTTGCTCTGTAGACCAACCTGGATTGGAACTTAAAGATCTGCCTGCCTCTGGCTCCCTATTGCTGAAATTAGGCATATGCAAGCACAACCAGCTTAGAACACGAAATAGAATTTGTGTAAAATTTCGTATGTGCAAATATACAAATAATTCTGAAAAAAATAAATAGAAAGAAGACCCTAGGAATTACATTGCAAATGAGTGTAAATATTCCAGGGAGTTATAGTTTGGAGTACTTAATTTTCACCAATGGTGCTTTTAAGCGGTTCTGTAGGCTTTGAATCATGGTGCCTAGCTGGCACATGTAGGCCATTTTCTTCCTTCTGTTTTCTCTTGTTTCATATCATGTACTACAAGGTCCTATTTGAATATTTATTCAGTTCATGCTACAAGTTCCTACTGCCATGTTCAGGGCCACCAGCCCCAAGAACTTTTCTGTCATGATGGTAATTTCCAGACCATGAGCCCAAACCAACCCTTTGTCTCATAAGTTGCTTCTATCTGTATTCTGTTATAGAGATAAGAAAAAGAACTAACAAAATCTGCAAGGATGTTTAAACTCAACTCTGATCTATGTGAAAAACAACAATAACAAAGAAAATCAATGTGAAAATCACAGATTTAAACTTTTATATAAGAAATTCAAAGAGACCAGCACTACCATGACTTACATTAGGGCAACTGGAAGAATTATGGTGCAGCCTGTCTTCCCAGAGGCCTGAGATGGGCTGAAGGGAGTATTTGTATAAGACCATAAAGGTGGTATCTGTTAATAAGCAAAGCTATAGGTAAATCATCACCTAGACAATGAATGTAAAAGAAGCTCCACTGACAAATGTTTTTACCATGTGACATTTACATAAAAATGAAATACTTCTTTCTATAAAATTACTTGTAAAATGGAGATTATGCACTAGAGTTTTCTGATCTTATTGACAAGACATTGCTGTGGCCAAAATGAATATTCTTGTGTTGGATGCCTTAGTTATACTAATATCTACTAATAATAAATCTAGCATTTCCTGCAGTGGAAATGGTTTAGAGCTTGAGCATCCCTCACGGTTTCCATTTTCAGGCTGTAGCATGGGACCTAGATTATAAAAATAAATAAATAATAAATTAATATATTAAAAACCCCGCTGTGTGAGTTGGAAAGATGAAGAACTCAAAAGATAGCCAAGAGCAAAGGAAACTTTTGTGGTTGGGATAGAAGAGTAACAATTTCCCCTCAACCTGAGGAGAAAGTGAAGTAAGGACAGCCATTGTAACCTTACAAGAGCTGTAGAAGACCTGTAAATTCCAGAACAAAGACAAATCTGAGAGCTGCAGGGTACATTTAAAACATCACTGCCTATTTTAAACACATTTGTTTAAAATACATTTTTTTTCACGTTTGACTTGGCAGGTGAAATTGATATCATTACATGTCACAGGGGACTTTCTATTCCAAACTATATAAATATTTAAAATGACTAAGAATAATAACCAATTCCAAGTACCTATGATGTGGGACCCTGGTAATTCCTCTTTATATTTTTGGACTATCAGGAGTATTGTATTTATGACCCTCAAGAAGGTAAGATATAACGAAGAACAAACCTGCCTTCCGGTGCTACAATGCAGACCAGGACGATTCCTGTACCTGTTGCCCTCTCCACGTGGTTAAATAACTGAAAGCCAGTTGAATTCTGTTAATATTCTTCCAGTCTCTATGCTTCTCACTTTATCCGTACCTCTGAGTCTAATCCACTGTTCTGTCTTTCCTATGTGACTGGGAAACAGTTAAATAACCTATTCTATTTTTAGAAAGAAGCCCGGATGTCCGGATGTTAGTGCTTCCACTACGTCACAGAGAAATTTGGTCATTTTAATGTGTGCATTTTGAGTGTGTCATACACATACACATGTGCAAACAAGCCTTCTACTGATTTTAACTAAGTTGTGCCTTGCAAATTGTTACGATTGTTGCCTTGCACATCACATCCAGTACGTCTTCTATAATAGTGTGTGTTATTAAAAAGATGACACTGATCTTCTTTCTAAATCCAGTTTAAATATAGCATCAGTATAACACACTGATAAATGCATAATTAAGAATCACTTCCTCTGCTGCGTGTGGAGGACCTGGTTACTGTGTATATAATTAGCTAAAGGACACTTCTGGCCAAGGGAGGATGTTTTAAACATCTTCTAATTTTGGACACTGTTCTCACAGTTTTGTACTGTCAACTGTTATCACACTAACTTGCCACAAAGCAGAGGAACAAGCAAAGAGCCATCATGAGGTGAGACAATATTCTTGATCAGCGTAGCATATGAGTTCTTATGCTATTTCCATTGCAGGGAGACTGCCCTCCCTGAGGCCCTCACTTGTCCTTTTAAATATTTGAAGTCTATCTCATACATGCTACCATTAACCACAGAAGTGCCAGATTAGGCTTTCGCAAAACACAGTGATCTGCAGAAGAAAGATACATGGTATGTAGTTCAGTTCCTTTAGTGAAGTCACGATGGCCATACCCCACCAAACACTTCATACTCCTCATTTGATAAACATTTATAGGTATTTGTGACTACTCTGTCAACACTGGTTTTGTAAAATATATATAGCCAATATCTGGTAAGAAACGAAGGGAAAAAGTGTAGCCTTCTTTCCATATGTTAAAATGAGACTTAGAGTTTCATTTGGTTAAATAATACCTCTTTTGATTTGAATAGAAAATATGCTACTTTTTAAAATACATAGAAAAACCAGTAGTTATCCAAGTGCTACTACTCTAAGATATTCACTATTAACAGTATTGCATATTTCCCTTTTGAGAGCAGAAACTCAAGGAAACAGTAGTTAATGTTGGTTCATCGTAGAAGGGTACAGTCTGTCCCTTTTGGACACTGCATAAGCAGGGAGCAGGGAGAAGTGAGTGCTGGAGCTCAGCTCTCTCTTATTAATTTCAGACCAACACATACAATGCTGTCAGCCACAGTTAGTATGAATTGTCCTACTCAGTACAGTGTAGAAACTCCTTCACAGTTCCAGATCCAGAGGTTTGTTTCTTAGGTAACTCTAGATCTTTGGATGATGACAACTATTAGCCATTTGCTATTTTTGAGCAATACTTTTCCCTGTATGTTTTATTTTTATTATTTTTATTTATTATATCAATATTATCCCATCTCCCTTTTGGAAAATATGTTACTCTTTAAATTTGCTGTTTATACAAATGCAGATACTTCCGAAAGATCATGTAAGCTAGGCCCCTAGACTTATATTGTGGTTAAAATATAAGAAAAAATTTGAATTGTAGTTAACGGGTTCTATAAACAAGAATACTTTTATTGTTGATTTGATTACTACCTTATTCTTTAAGCTATAATCCCAAAATATATCATGTACTCTGAGCAGAGTTTTAGGTTCAGAGCTATAACTGCCACAAAATTATGCACTAGACAATTTTTTCTCAATATATTTTTTATTTACATTTCAAATGATTTCCCCTTACCTGGCTCCCCACTCCCTGAAAGTCCCATAAGCCCTCTTCCCTCCCCCTGTTCCTCCATCCACCCCTCCCACTTCACTGTTCTGGTATTGCCCTATACTGCTACACTGAGTCTTTCCAGAACCAGGGGCCACTCCTCCGTTCTTCTTGGACATCATTTGATATGTGGATTATGTTTTGGGTAATCCAATTTTCTAGGCTAATATCCACTTATCAGTGAGTGCATACTATGATTAATCTTTTGAGACTGGGTTACCTCACTTAGGATGATGTTCTCCAGCTCCATCCATTTGTCTAAGAATTTCATGAATTCATTGTTTCTAATGGCTGAATAGTACTCCATTGTGTAAATATACCACTTTTTTTATCCATTCCTCTGTTGAGGGACATCTGGGTTCTTTCCAGCTTCTGGCTATTATAAATAGGGCTGCTATGAACATAGTGGAGCATGTATCCTTATTACCTGCTGGGGAATCCTCTGGGTATATGCCCAGGAGTGGTATAGCAGGGTCCTCTGGAAGCGACTGCACTAGACAAATTATATCAATAAATTCTTAAAGGCAAAATGGGGCAGGTCATTTCCGGTCCATTCCAGGAAGTATAAATACTGAACTCCATCCACAGGCCTCGAGGTCTCACTGTGCAGCTCTCAGTCTAGACTAGAACTCACAGTGTAGCGAGTGCAGCCTGTGGATGGAGTTCAGTGGAGGATGCTTGCTTTGTGAGTACAATTTCCATCACCACCAAACAAAAAAGTAGACAATAAATATATTTATTGTAAGCTAGTAAAAATCTTCACACAGCATTCAACATAGTTCAATATTTTTCTTGATTCTTTCATCCTCTATACCTAAAATTTTTATACCTAATGATTTCTCCTGTTTTTAAATATATTTATTTAATGTACTGAAGCATGACAAAACACTTTAGGGTTTAGGAACACAATTTTTGAAAAAGCTATTTTATTGTGCATATTCTTTAAGCTGGTCAAACCGTTGTTATTTGCAGATAGAAATTCAGCCTGCAGTTGAGACTGTGGGAGTGAGTGCACAGGACTGAGGAGCTGAGTGTCCAAAGCTCAGAAAGTTCAGGACCTATGTCAAGTCGCACGGCCAACGCCTGTAGGATTTTGTCTATCACAAGTTCTATTTTCCTCTATGAGTCATGCTTAACGTCTTTGACCACAGATGGGCTTCTCCACACAGGGAGAGAAAGAGCCATCTGCAGTTCTAACCTCAACTCCCACCCAGGAAGCTAAGGAAAATGAATTGCCCCTCCTGTTTAAAAACCTTTCCAGAACATTCTGCCTGAGCAATATTTGGGCATTTGAACCACCAAGAGTACATAATAAATAAAACGTCATTATTTACCCGCATGGGTCCCTGCTTTGTCCGCAGTGCTTGCAATGGTCAATTCACAACAAATATTTATGTAATAGATATCTCAAAGACAACTTGGTTAAAACATAAACACTGGGGGAAACTATCTAAGAATTTAATAAACATCCTGTGTCTGTAATCTGTGACTATAATTCTAATTTTTCAGGAAAAATAGTCTATTAGCAATTTATTAAAATATAATTTCAGAGCTAGAGATTCAGTGTAGCAGGGACAGGTGCTACCAAGGCTCATGACCTGTATTCAATCTGCAAGTCTCACATGGTAAAAAGGGAGAACCAACTCACTCCCACAGCTGTTGTATGGCTTTCACACATCCACACATACAAATAAATCAGTGAACGAATAAATAAATGTAATAAGATAGGATCCAACAAGATGATTTATATGAATCATGAAATCTACCATTTAATACATCTGATATTTGAGACTCTAATTTTAAAAACAGGCGATGGCATATCAAATGCTATTGAGCAAGTTAATAGTTTTCACTAAGTATTTCTCCCTTTTTAGAAATACTTATTTCAGAATATTTTTTAGGAACTTGAAAGTACAGGTGTTTTAAGAGAATTCCTACCTGTCCTCAAGCTTCTATTCTGAGGGTTTTCAGAGAACACACACATTTGCAAATCCATTGTTAGTAACGGCTGTGTTGGATCACAGATGCTGCCCAAGTATTTGGGGTCAGCCAGTCCTTCTATTTATTATCTAGGGCCTTCTCTAACCGCTGAGGTCCTAGTATGTAACAGCTCCAAGGCACAGTGTGAAAACAATATTCATCTCCTGACTAAATTCTATATAAAATATAAAAATATATTTCAGTGCCTGTCTAGGATGAGCCAAATCCCCATCCATGTCTTCCTTCTCTAGCAAGATACTGTTAGAAAAAACACAGATGCCAGGACTGTAGCTAAATCTCAGATCCCTGTCTGGTTCGGCCAGTCAGCGACTTTGATTCCCAACAACACAGAAACAATACCACCAGCAATGAGATGTCCAGAGCACTACTGTATAAAAAGAACTGCGACTTCTGACATAGAACTCAGTCAGCTAGCATCCTTGAGTCCTGTTCAAGCAAGACCTGAATAATCGAGGACCAAGATAATTACAAATGAGAAAGATATTAGCAATGGGATCTATACTGACAAGCTGAGAGATAGTCTGGGGAATCTTGAGAAAGACATGAAACTGGAGAAAGTAAGCGAGTTGGATCAGGGGAGATGTAAAATGGACTGTTTTTTTTTGTTCTTTTCTTTTTTTAAAAAGTTAATTTCTGTAGATTTTGTGTTAAGACTATTGCACTGGAAAAACAGATCTGCAGAATACAGTTTATAATTATTATTTAAATGTTATAGATTTTCTAATGTTCTTGCCAAGATATTTGTGACCTCAAAGAAAGTAAGTGTTCAATAAGAGAGTGTGTTGTGTTAAATTTTTTATTTGATTTCTATGGAGAACCACAAAGTTTGAGCGAAAATATTACAAAGGACATTGATACTTCAAATTGTTTTGGAGAAAAACAAACAAAAGCAGAAGCAAGTGCATTTGGGATGCTGTGGTGTGTCAGAGGGAGCACATAGGAAGGCAGAAGGATGCATCTTATAAATTAAAACTGGACGGAGAAAATATGCAAGCACTGGAGACAAAGTAGTTAGATATGTGGTTCATTCAGGATGTGTTCAGGCGAAATATATGGCAGAAGTAGGTAAGGAGCAAAACCAAATAGAAGCTAGAAATAAAATACCCTCAGCATCTACAAAAGCCATTAATCTTGGAGAAACTTGGAGCTCCAGGGGATTTGAACAAATACATAGATCAGATTTGTATTTCAGAGAAAGAATCCCTTAGAGCAAGTCGACCCCAGCTGCAAAAAGACTTCAGTACCGGCTATCACACTACAAATGATAGTAAACACAGTAAAAAATACATATGCTAAAGAGAGATTTAGAGGGTATAAGGAAGACTTCAGGCATAGGAGTGATATTGAAAGCAAGAGAAAAGGAAGCAGCAAAACACTCATGAGGAGACACTGAAGTCAAAATTAATTTTGTGATTTTTGCCTCAATGACTCCGTGTGTGAACAAGTGCTTTAAAGTCATATTTAACTGACATATGTTGCCCCTGCATAAATATTTAATATAATTCCCATTACAAGTTCAATTAAGTTTTAAATGATGTCTTCATAATTCACCAATAGTTTTCATTTTTACGTGGTGCAAGTTGTAGTATCATTTAGCGCCATGTTTCCTGATTTCTTAGCAACACCAGATTTTAATTACTGTAATCTGATACACTTCTAAGAAAACAATTTGTTTGAATTTTGAAATATTTGAAGACTTGCATCTGTTCTCGTGAGACACATCAAGTCTTTGACGTCAGTGGCCTAACCACACATAGTAATTTTTTTTTTCTTGAAACTAAAAAAGAAACTATCCCTACGGTTATGTTTGATCGCCAGAGTTGTTGCTAGTTTTGGGAAATGCTTCTACCATTTCATTTTAGTGAATGTTTCTACAGACAGTATAGCCATGATCACACATGTCTTTACTGTTTATACACCTCCTTACATTCTATAATGAAAATAAAGTGTAAAAACCTCCATTACCCTAAAGGTGAATGCAGTGCAAAATAGCCAACTTTTTACTATTTTAGCTTGATAAAGTGCCTTTAATCTTCATATTTTTCATCATCATGAGGCATATTAGCATGCATACATGCATTGCACAAGAAATAGAGGGTAGATGAAATTCATTTGGCTCCACAATTAAGGTGTGTATTGGGCTCAAAAGAGGTGCATTTACCTTGGGAATAATTCAAATGTGATCTCAGCTAGCAGTACGGCCATTCTTCTGTGGTTCAAACTAAAGTAGTCTCACTACTGATTCTCATCTCTCTCATGTTCAACCCACTCCTCAGGCAATAACTGTTGGCATTCCTTCTAGAACTTGTTGAGAATGTGACTCCTCACTTCTTCAGCAATCATTTAGGTCCAATCTACAATCTGTGTTATCTTGAGTCAGTGCAAGATAACTGCTACTGATCTTGTTTATTTGCCTGGAGGGTCTGCCGCAGCCCAGTCATCACATAAAGTAATTTAACTATCTAATTTTAGCTTTTAAATATCACATAGCATGTGACACCAGGTCTAGTAATGACTTTTAGATTACTGTCAATAAAATTGACTACATTCTTTATACCTTAATGATTTACATTTCACTCCAGCCAAGTTTTCCTGTTTAGTGTCCCTTAAGCAAGTTAATGCTGATCTTTGCCTTTGACCCTAATGTGTGTTCTTATCTGTTCAGAACCCTCTTTCTTCATTACCCATGCCCACCCACCAATCTAGCCTTCTTTCTTCATAAAACCTTCTGTAGTGGCGGCAACATGGCTCAGTGTTTAAAAGCACTTGTTGTTGTTCCAGTGGTTTGGAGTTTAGAGTTTAGCACCCATGTCAGAGCTCACAGTGTCTGTCATTCCATTCCCATGGGATCTGACACCCTCTTCTAGCATCAATGGGCACTCCCACTAATGTGGCATACATGCACACACATACGCACGCATGCATGCATACATGGACATATACGTGTATGCACACACACACACACAGAGAGAGAGAGAGAGAGAGAGAGAGAAATACACATAGAGAGATAAAATAATAAAAATAACAAAAATAAATCTCACATACCCAAAGTGTAAAGATGATGGGAAGTCCACGGAGGGGGGGGGCGCGTGAGGGGATTAAATGTGTGTGTGTGTGTGTGCTATATGTGTGGAGGTCAGAGGAACCTCTTTTTTTTTTTTTTTGAGACAAGATTCTCTATTTTGAGTCCTGGCTTTCCTGCAACTTTCTATGTGGGCCAAACTTGCCCAGAACTCACACAGTTTCACTTGCCTTGATGGACTGAAGTCCTGTGCCACCATGTCAGAATGATACACAAACTTTTGAGAGCTAGAACTCTCCTTCTACTGTGGGTGCTAAGGATTGAACTCAAATCACCGGGCTTGTTTGTCAAACACTATAACCACTGTGCTATCTTACTGGCTGCAGAGTCCCATTGTAATCCCCACAAAGAGATTCTTTGTTGATACCAACCAAGTAGGAGAGCAAGTACTCCAAATCCAATTGAGAGGACCTGTTTTTTAGCAACAAGTATAGAGCAATTTAGAAGTATTGTTGGTTTTTGGAAAGATGCTCACCAGTTGAGTGCATACTGCTTTTCCAGGTGATCGAGTAGGTATTTTTACCTCATAACAGGTGTTCTAGCTCCATACCAGTAGTTCTAGCTCCAGGCTCTCTGTGGCCTCAGCAGGTGCTGCACTCACCCCACTTCTAATGTGTTGCTGGTAATTTTTATTACTAATTTTACACAGTCTAGAGGACAAGAGAGCATGATTGAAGAAGGACATTCATTATATTCCTCGGTCACAGAACAGACAGAGAAGAAATCTTAGTAAACGAATGAAGTACAGTGAAATTGGAAACTACAGTGCCCCGTTTCATAATACAGACTATTTAGTCTCCCTTACTTACTTTATCTCCAAAATATGTATAATTTTAAGTACAATGTGAAATTACTCTTGTTTTATTTAGAATTTGGGTATTTTCTGCTAGAAGAAGAACTTTGCATAATTTTTCTTGATTTTTCTTGATTTGCTAAATCTTTGATGTCTGAAAAAATGTCTGGTTCAGAACAGGCACTCCAGAAATACCTGCTGATCATTCTGTATTTAAGGCACAAGTAAAATTATTTATATTTGAGTTCTAAAGTTGTCCAAAATATTAAGAAAACTACCTAACAAAATTACAATGATCACTTCACATATATCACATGAAAATGTTGCTATCACGTGTTAAAAGATTTCACAACAACTTGAGGCCCTCTGTTTTACCATTTTGTGTTTTAAGATTCATTAAAAGGCTTATTACTAATTTAAGATTTTAGGTAGCTGATTAACATATAGGATAGTACAAATAACTGTGTTTTTAAAGTAGCTGATTATCATATAGGAGCATACTAATCTGTAGTTCATATGTTGAAAGGTATGAGTTCACTGTTTTGGGGCAGTGAACCTCGAGAGGAAGCCTCCAGGAAGGCTCCAGGACCCTGTCACTAGCCAAAGCCTACCTTAGATATGTGGCCATCAGTCGCATAAGGGTGAAGGGACACCCCTAACCTCTCACACCAAGACAACAGGAAAAAAAAAGGCATGACCTGTGGTCACATAGACTCAAGGCAGATCTCCAGGCCAAAGAGAGACTTGGAGGGCAGAGCCTCTGAGCTTCCCTTCTCAGGCCTTCCTCTCTGCAAAAGGTATTTAATCTCAGGCCCATCCTGAGAAGTGGGTATGGTTTTACACATCCACTTCCCATCATGGCGATAAATAGTTTGGAACCAGAGACAGTCTCTTTTCACTGGGATCCACGGTGGGGAGCCATGGAGTAGGACTTGGACGATAGAGCCACCGCCTAGACTCCAGTCTCCCGGTAGAAGGCCTCTCTGTATTTCCACCCATGATCACCACCAAACTCAAGTCTGCAGTCAAGCCAAGGACTCTCCTTCCCCGTGGGAACAGCCAGAGCCTTCCCCTTTTGTTACCCCTGGCCCCTGGCTAGATTCAGCCCGTGGGTCCAAATTTCTTTCTGATCTCGTGGACTTCTAGCTGCCCCTGGGTGTCCAAGAGCCCGGGAACTCCATGGCCTCAGCCTCTTCACAGGCCTGGCAACCCCCAAGTCAGACCCCCACAGCCTCAGACTATCGTTGCCCACCCCTGAGCAGCACCTCACTTCCCTACAGTCCAGCACCGGCCCTGGCGAGGCATGGGGCAAGTGCAGTCTGTCTCCCAGTGTTCTGCTTCCACAAGCAGCTGTGCCCTGTGGTGGAGCGGATGTGGGACCCACAACCCTACACACTGCCTCTTATCTTCTGTATCTATTGTTATAGCTGTGCTATAATTCTAGAAAGCACATACAGAACATACTATTAAATGTTGCTTACCCATTTGATACATGCATATTTAAACAAAATACAAAACAAAACAAAACAAAACAAAAAAAACCCACTTTCTTTGGTTCCTCCCCATGAGGACTGAACATTTTTTGACATATACTTTAGTCACATTCTACATGAAAACAGAGCCACCATTGTTAAAATGCAAGTTTCATCGAGCATTCATAAATTTGGTCTTGATATTCAAAGTTTTTTCTATAACTTTTGGAATATGCAACATATTATTACCATCTACAGTCAGTTCATTGTGTGATAAGGAGCCAGAACCTCTTACTCCTGTGTGAGTGTGACATACTTCCATTGATCAACATCTATGTTGCCTTCACTACTCCACTCTGTGGTACCTACCTGGCCTGGTTTGTCTCAGAATGGCTCCTAAAGGTCCTTGTATATTTGAGTGGTTGGACATCAGGCAATGGCAATACTTGAGAAAGATTAGGAGGTGTGCCCTTGCTGGAATGGGTGTGGTCTTGTTGGAAGTTTGTCATGGAGGTTTCAAAAGCCTAAGTCAATACCAGTGTCTTTTTCTTTTTGTTGCCTGTGGATTCAGATGTAGAGCTCTCCGCTACTTCTCCAGCACCACATCTGCCTTCTTCCCATTATGATAACGGACTAAACCTCTGAACTTGTAAGAGAACCCCTAGCTTTCTGTGCCTGGCTTATTTTATTTAGATAAAAATTTCCACTTGGTTGTAAATAGTATGACTTCATCCTTTTTTTTTTACTTGGTGTATGTGTGTGCACTTACGCGCGCATGCGCGCGTGCGCACAGGCGTGTGAGTGTGCATGTGTATGTGTGCGTGCATGTGTTCGTGTATGTACATGTGCATGTGTGTGCACAAGCACACCTGTGTACGTGTGTGTATGTGTGTGTGCACGTGTATGTGTTTGTGTATGTATGTGTGTGTGTGCACACAAGCGTGCCTGTGTGCATGTGTGTGTGCATGCATACATGTGTTTGTGTACATATGTGGGCATGTGTGTGCACAAGCGCCTGTGTATGCATGCATGTGCTTGTAAATGTGCATGTGTGTGTATTTGTACGTGTGCATGTGTTTGTGTATGTATATGTGCATGTGTGTGCACAAGCATGCCAATGTACTTGTGTGTATGTGTGTGTGCGTGCATGTGTTCATGTGTGTATGTGTGCATGTGTGTGCACAAGCATGCCAATGTACGTGTGTGTATGTGTGTGTGCGTGCATGTGTTCATGTGTGTATGTGTGCATGTGTGTGCACAAGCGCATGCATGCATGTGTGTGTGTGTGTGTGTGTGTGTGTGTGTGTATGTGTGTGTGTGTCTAGTACAATCCCAGGTGTCATCCTCATGAACACTGCTCATCTCCTTGGAGACAGGGTCTCTCAACTCACCTGGAGCTCATCAGTAAGATTAGGTTGCTTAGAAATTCAGCCCCAGGGATCTTTATATTTCTGCCTCCCCAGAGGTTAGCTTACAAGTGTGCACCTCCACATCTGCCATTTTGACAAGGGCACTGAAGCTTGAATCAGGTCTTTATGCTGGTGAGGCAAGTACTTCAGTGACTGAACCTCTCAAGCCAAATTTCACCCTTTTGATATAAAAGTTTTTATGTATTGGTTAACATTTAAATTATTAAAATGGTAGGGCTATACTAGAAATATTAATTATGCATTTTAAATTTCATTTCAGTAAATAATATTACAGGAGTAAAACTTTACTGTCATTTCATATGCATTTACATACTTTCTATTAGTTACTCTAAGATGTTCATTTTTATCCATAATTAATTTTAAATTTTATTTTTTATGATTTTATTTTTAACCTTTAAGCATATGTTTTTTGGATGTGGGGTTAATCTCCTATTTTATAATTTTCATAAATAAGATTAGAATGATTATATTTATTCAGAGTGTTACAAACATTCCTTAAAATTCTTTAAGACAAAATATATTTTTTTTCTCAAAGGTGGTCTGTACACACACACACATACACACACACATAGAGAGAGAAAGAGAAAGAGACAGTCAGAGTCAGGAGACAGAGAGAGACAGAAAGAGACAGAAAGACATAGTCGGAAAGACAGAGAGAGGAGGAGTCCCTTCAAAATGTGTTTCATTTACTGGCAGGGAGAATGACAGGTCATGGGATGGACCACACCTTGACCGAGACTGCTTGGCTGTGCATACCTTGTGCCCCTGTTTATAACTAAACCTCCTGTCAGATCCCTGAAGATGGACTTGCAGAGGTAGCAGAGGGTCAGTGGACCTCTGCTCTTCTGTCCAATGCATCCACACTGAATGATTCATCTTTCTCAATTTTTCACAGTTCCTATTAAGGACTAGGTGTCAAGCCTAACTTAGTTGAGACTGCCAGGTCCAGTGCATTGACCCTGGTAACTCCACGAATACCACACAACCACTGTCAAGTCAAATGACTGTTTTGAAACTTACCACTTTAACATTGTAGAAATTAATTTTCTAAGTAAACACAAGCCTCTCCACATTGCCCTCAGGTCCAACTGCTTTTCTTAGTGAACCTGTAAAATTCTGCCCTGCGGTCAGATAGAGTGGTCCTCAGGATAAGTCTTCATGCACTCCATGCACCATAGGCCTAGAAATATCATCAACATACACCCGTGAATTATACCCAGCTTCCTTCTTAAGCCATGCCATTTATCATAGCAAGGATAACGCCCCAAGAAGGAAAGATCCTGCCACGCAGAAGCATTCTAGAACTTCAGAGAACACTAGCTCTCCTCAGTGCCTGACTTTCTCGGTGTAGACTACAACTTTCCACATGCCTTTGATTTTTTTTTTCTTCTGGTTTCATTGCTATTACAGATTTTTCCCTCACATTACTTAAAGGGCAAAACTTCTCAAGGTGTTTTTGGAGCAGGTTGTTTGTTTTTAATGTTCTGATTTTTCAAGTAGATTTTTTTTTCAGATTCCTTCTCTATGTCATTGAAGAGGTCAGGGTTCACACAAAGCACATTATTATTTCAGTAGGACAGGAAAAACAGTAACAATGTTGATCAAAAGAGCCAGAGGCAAGGCGTGGTTACAACTCAGGAAAACAAAGTATGAGAAAAGCAGATGAACAGATAGAACTTATTGTCAGGGAAATTGAGAAGTCGGTACAGCTGCAACGAACACAAGAGCAGGTGATTTTGAAACAATAGCTTCATATTTATTTTTCTGATTTATAAAAGCAATATGTGTGTGCATATTGCTTCAATGATGAAAAAATATCAAAGGAAATAAAAATTGTGTCACCTGCAAAAACTTATTTTTCTGTGCCAACATCATCTCGAAAAGGACAGTTATGGTGGGTGATTTATATTTGAATGTATTTCATCTCCACATGTAAATGGAGAGATTGTAAGAGGCAGAGGCATGAACACAGTGAAACAGTTCTTCTGACACAATATAAGCATGTTGTACATGTGAACTCATAGAAGTTGTGGTGTATACCAAGCTGTATGGCCAAGATCAAGCTAGGCAATCTCCTACCATGAAGGAGGGAGGAGGATCCACTTGTGAAGAGACAGTGAATTATACTCAAGGTACCCGTTCTAGGATACTACCTATGATTCAATAGATGGCACAGTACCCATGAAAGCACATCTTGGTAGCACTAAGTGGATTCTAGGATTAAAAGAAAATGAAAAACACATGATATTGGGAAGGAATAGTGAATGGGGGTAGGGAAGGTACTGGAGTGTATTAAATAGAAGGGGTCTTTATCAAAACACATTACGTACATGCATAAGACTCTCAAACATTTAAATAATTACTTGATCATTTACATATGAATAAATTATATTTGACATCAATCAATTAAAATTAAATATTGATTTTTTAAAAAATATATAAACATATTAAATATAATCTAATATACACATATTTGATTACTTAGAGATAGTACACATAATAAAATATATAATATAGTTTAAGATGCTTTAGTATATATAAAATTATAAAGCCCCATGTCTAACAATTTTTAATTTATTCCCAACATTTCCTTAAAGTGATATATCTCAAAACGAACTCACTTTGCCAGAAAATGGGACTGTATTAATTATATCAGGTGATAATTTCTGTTAATTTCCTACCCCAACATTGGCAATATTTTTTACATCAAATTGTAAGAGTATCTATTTATTTGAGTCACCATTTGCATTTTCATGTCGTAGGACTGTGAAAGGCAGCCTGGTTTCTGGTTGAGCTAGGTATGAAACTCTGGTTACCCCACAGGTGACCCTGCAGGGGATAACTCTGTAAGGGACGGTAGGCATTTTGCCATGCTCCCAGACACCCGGCCTCAGCTCTCCATAGGTCTGTGGCCATCGGTCATGTAACAGAAAAGCCCCAAGCACCCTCACAGGTAGAGGTGACCACAGGTTGTGTAGCCTTAAGACAGATCTCCGTTTCAATGAGGTTCCTAAAGGTCTGAAGGGCTTAGGCAATAAACTCCCCTTCCCAGATACTCCTCCCTGTAAAAGGTATTTAACCTAAGGCCTACCCTGAGAAAGTGGGGTATGGTTTACACATCGCCACTCTGTGCCATGACAATAAATGCTTTAAAACCATGGATGGTCGTTTTTCATCAGGATCCATCATGCGGAGCAATGGCACAGGCCTTCATCTAAAGAGCCCCGTCTAGTCTCCTGCAGAAGGCCTCTCAGCATTCCCAGCCATGGCCTCCACCAAGCCAAGCCGATGGCAGAACAGGCCAAGGACTCTCCTCCCTGCTGGACTCAGTGGGAGCTCTCCCCTCTTTTCCCCTTTGGCCCCAGGCTAGATCCAACCCTTGGGCCCCACTCTGTTCTCAGCTCTTCTACAACTCCCAGAGGGATCTGAGTGCCCAAAAGAATGAGAACCAGATGTCCCCAGCAGTCCCCAGGACCTCAGACTGTGCTACCCCACCCCAGAGTGGGGTCCTGTGAATTCACATAGCCCAATGCCCACCCAACCATTCAAAGACTTCAGGGCTCCTGCCCTGACTCCAGAGTGTCCAGAGCCCTGAATGGTTACAAGACACATTAAGACTTGTATCTCATGTGTGTTCTTTTGTGATTGGATTACCTCACTCAAGATAATATTTTTTTTAGTTCCATCCACTTGCCTAAGAATTTCATAAATTAATTGTTTTAAATAGCTGAGTAGTACTTCATTGTATAAATGTACAACATTTTGTGTATCCATTACTCTGTTGAGGGACATCTAGATTCTTTCCAGGTTCTGGCTATTATAAATAAGGTTGTTATGAATACAGTGAAACATGTGTCCTTATTAGATGTTGGAGCATCTTCTGGGCATATGCCCAGCAGTGGTATAGCTGGATCCTCAGGTAGTACTAAGTCCGATTTTCTGAGGAACCACCAAACTGATTTCTAGAGTGGTTTTACAAGCATGCAATCCCACCAGCAATGGAGGAGCGTTCCTCTTTCTCCACATCCTCTCCAGCATCTGCTGTCCCCTGAGTTTTTGATGTTAACCATTCTTACTGGTGTGAGGTGGAATTTCAGGGTTGTTTTGATTTGTATTTCCCACATGATTAAGGTTGTTGAGCATTTCTTTAGGTGTTTCTCAGCCATCCAGTATTCCTCGGTTGAGAATTCTTTGTTTAGCTCTGTGCATGAGTAGATATTAGCCTGAAAGCTCGTAATACCCAAGATACAATTTACAGACCACATGAAGCTGAAAAAGAAGGAAGAGCACAGTGTGGATAGTTTGACACTTCTTAGAAGGCGGATCAAAATACCCATAGCTCACAGCCAACCAATAGACTGAGCATAGAGTCCACAATGGAGGAGCTAGAGAGAAAGGACCTAGGGAGCTGAAAGGGTTTGCGGCCCCATAGGAGGAACAATATTATGTATCAAGCAATACTCGCAGAACTCCCAGGGACTAAACCACCAACCAAAGAATACACATGGAAGGACCCATGACTCCAGATACATATGTAGAATGATGGCCTTTTTAGATATCAATGAGAGAAGAGGCCATTGGTCCTGTAAAGGCTTAATGCTCCTGTGTAGGGGAATTCCAGATCAAGAACATGGGGGGAGAGGTTGGTAAGCAGACAGAGGGGGATGAGATTGGGGGCTTTCAGAGGGGTAACAAGGAAAGGAGATAACATTTGAAATGTAAATATCTGATAATAATAAAAAAAGACTTGTATCTCTCAATAAGATGCTTAATTGCAGGTTTCCATGCCATTGATGTTTGTGGAAATGAGGTGTAGGTCTTTGTAGCCATAATCAGGTTAAGAAGAACATTTTTCTCCTAGATGAGAGTGAAATCCATTGTGAGGGCTAGTGGTGGTGATGGTACAAGCCTTTTATCTCAGCACCGGGAAGGCAGAGGCAGCTGGATCTCTCAGTTTAAGGCCAGCCTGATTTACAGAATGAATTCCAGGACAGTCAGAACTACAGGAGGGGAGAGGAGGGGAGGTAAGGGGATAGGAGGGGAGGGGAAGGGAGGCGAGAGGAGAGAAGAGGAGAGGAGAGGAGAGGAGAAGAGAGGAGAGCAGAGGAGAGGAGAGGAGAGGAGAGGAGAGGAGAGGAGAGGAGAGGAGAGGAGAGGAGAGGAGAGGAGAGGAGAGGAGAGAAGAGTGAAATAAAGAAATTCAATGTCTATATAAGCAGAGGAAAATCTGGAGACATGCACAGGGTAGACTATGAAAAGCAGAATAAGTAGATATAGAACAGTATAAGACAAAACCAGAACAGGGAAGTGGGAAGGGGTGGGTGGGAGAACAGGGGGAGGGAAGGGGGTTTATGTGAATTTCAGGGAGTGGGCGACCAGAAAAGGGGAAATCATTTGAAATGTAAATAAAAATATATCGAATAAAATAAAATAATAAAAAAAGAAGATATAGAACATTACCTGGACATTAGAAAAAAAAATATTGTGTTCCCTGGTTGAAGACTTTCTTCTGCAATAAGGAAAAGTTCCAGCCCAGTAAACAATTTCTTAAGATTTCTCTCCCTCCCAGGTATACACCTACTGTTGTGTTTTATAAAAAAGAAAGGAGAGAAGGAATATGTTTGGTGGAGGTGTGGTAAGCGTGAGGCATCCCTTCCCTCTGAGAGACCAGCCACACAACTGTATAGTATAGATAGGGCTTATTCAGGGCATGGGGAGGGGAATTGAGGAAGTAGAGACAGAGAAAGACACAGAGAGAGAGAGAGTAGGGGAGTAAAGGCCAGCCATGAGTACCAGGAGAGAGAGGGAGGAGGGGGATGACGAGAGGGGAGGACAGCAAGAGCAAGAGAGGAGGAGGGAGAGAGAGAGGAGTGGGCAAGCAGTCCCTTTTATAGTGACTCAGGGACACCTAGTTGTTGCCAGGTCACTGTGGGGCAGAGCCTAGACAAAATGCCAACACCTACAGTGTCCTATGAATCTCACCAGAAAGCCACTCACAGGAAAGGAGGTGTCCTTTGTACAATTAGTGCACCCCGGCTTTACCTTATCAGATTGTAATCCCATTCAAGGCAACTCTGGGACACTTATCTGACAAATCCGAAGAGGACAAGGGACGGGCATTTTTCTCAGCAACCGTTGAGATGTAACTTGAGAGCCAGCTGTTATTTGAGGAGCCCACATGCATACTTGGGTATGAATTAAGTTGTTCTGTTCTCCTTCCGGAAGCACGGATCTGCACTTGGTTGACATCCTTTCTTTGTACTCTTTCCCCCGTAATCCTCATCCTTAAGGCATACATTAAATGTAGCTTTCACTGAATCTCCAACTCTTTCCCACTGGCTAGCCCTGGAACTTCTCTTCTGGGTCTACACCTTTAGCTTGAGTCCGTAGTTTGCCATCAGTGAAAATGGAGCAGTGCCTCCGTCCTCACACCGTGGGCATTTCAGACTCAGCTAGGACCTAAGCAAATTTGTGCATTCCCCTGTCTGTCACTTGCTTTTTCTGTCTTATTGTGACTTTGCATGCAACCTTCATTTCTTTACCACCCTTCCCCTTTTTTTCTGCCTAGGGACCCACTTAATGTTTGATAAGTGCCACTGGCACCAAAGATAGAAAACCCTAGACACGCTGGAACCTACTTCCGGACCAGAAGAAACTCTGAATGACTCTTCTGTGGGAATATTGGCATCAAGGCAAGACATTCCTCTGAGACATTAGGGAAGAGTGTTCCTCCTCCTCCCCACCCACTCCTGCCCCACCCTGGCCCCAACTACATTCTTGAGCCACAGCACCCAAGGAATGACCACTTCCAAGTTCTCCCTCAAGTGGAAGCAGTCAAGGTGCTGTTGTTTCTCTGCCTGTGCCCTAAAGATCTTTCCACAGATCCTATCCTTCTATTCTCCCTAAGATAAACAGCCTTAGGCAAAGAGTGCTACTTCCCTTCTCGAAGCAGTTTTCTTTGAACCTAAACTGCTAACCTCAAGTCCTCTCACTAGAAATAAGGAAGGGCCATCTATAAATTTCAAAGGCAAAATATGGGAAAGTATAGCTCATAGGTCCTCTTTTTAATAAGAAGGTAAAAACTCGTATCTGTTGTATGTATCCTGTCTTTATACTTTACACTGGACAGACAATGGATTTAGCACATGTTCTCCAGATTTATAGTGGAAAGATCATGGCATTGGATCCTGAAGGAGAGTGGGGTAGAGATGGCCACCAGAACTACAGAAGCCATTCCATGGCTGGGTGATGCCAGAGTGGATAGATTTGTTGCCTGATCTGGGGAAAGAACTATATCCTAGATTAGTGCTGAATAGACAGATGGTGACATATCCAGGGATCTATACTTAATTTATTTCTTTTCTTGTAGATGCATAAAGAAGATACACTTTCCCTATGAAGAATACAAAGAATAAAATGCTTTGTCTGAAAACAGCATTGGCAAAGGAATTTATTAGCACAGACATCTTTTTCTGGGGTTTAGCTCTGAAACTAGAAAAGCATATTGCTTTAAATCTATACGGCTAACTTCATGCTTTAATGTTTGCTTTTACTGGTGTATGTTTGAGACTTGAGTTCCACCAATGATTAAGTTCGATTATTTTCTTTAAAATGTAAGTTCACTACCTTGTTCCTAAGAACCATAATGTCATTAAAGCACATATCTGGGAAGGGTATGGGTAGAAATTATCAGATCGCCAGTCGAATTTAAATCTGACCACAAGAAGTTTAAACAGAAGTAATAAAATCTTTCATTTTTTAAAACCAACGTTTGTGTACAGCTTTGTTTATATCTGCATTGTCTTTACACCGTTGGCTTGATACTAAATTTGCTTATAAGTGAAATTTACATATAAGTCAAAGTTGTTAAATTAGCCCAGTTTCTTTGTGTTCCTTGAATTTTCTAGACTTTTTATTATTTTTTTTGTGAGCTTCACACCATGCACCCCAGTCCCAATCATTTCAGGATCCCTCATAGCTGTCTTCTTCCCTTGTACCCTCCTCCTCAAAAGGAAATAAAGCACAAAGAAAGAAGCAAAACAAAGAAAACAAAACATAGAAGATATCCTATTTTGGAAGTTGTAGTGTGTCTCACAGAACACCCTCTATCCACACATCTTCAGTCAGAAGTGTCCATTGCAATGAGTCATTGGTCTGGTTTGAAGTTTTGGACCTCTGTCACACCATCAATATAGGATCCTCATTGGTTGTTGCCCGGTGTAATGGAGATCTTGATGGTGTGGATCATCATATCTGGTCTGTCAGGCATTTCATCAGTTCACAGATGATGTAGATTTGGGGGGTGGAATAACTCAAATCCCAGGATCTTGGCCTCAGGGGTAGCTGAGATAATCAGGCTGTTGGCTCTCCTGCAACTGCACACCAGGGAGAGCTCTCTAGCACTTCTTCTTCTAGGTCAGGAAATGCTGCCACGGGCAGAAGGTAGGGTCGGCTTTCCTGTTCTCATGACCACATGGCCAGCTCTCCTGAGTACCATAGGTGGTGAGGGGTGAGTGTGGGGAGGGCATCACTCCTGTGCCTGATTCACCTTACAGTAGGCAAGTGTTGGTGATGGGTGTCAGCTCTCCAGTACTCATGACCTTAGAACTGGCTCACCTGAACTCTTACTATCTGAACCAGCTTGACAGTGCTTCAGGGTCCTGCTCTTCTGAGGGTAGCCTAAGCTGAGAGGTTAGGTCAGCTCTCCAGAGTGCTACAGTCAGTGAAGGGATGGGTCAATTCTCACAGCCCTTGGATATCTACATGGTCCCAGACAACTACACAGACCAGGAAGTCCTCATGGTTTCTATTGGTAAAGGACATCAACACTGACCCCTGCTGCTGTGTGGCTATGGGCCCAGACAATGGCCCTCAGCTGCAGCACAGGCTGGGGCTTTACCCTGGTTTCAGGTGGCATGGCTGGCTACTTACAACATTCTATTCCTCTTTAGGACTTCGACCGTTGTGTGACCCCCTCCCTCTCAGAAGCAGTTCTCTCTTGTTGCTGAAAAAAAAAAATTAAGGTTAGGTAAACCATTCTCACTTGAGTCTACTCAGCCACTAGTTTTTGTTAACCCAGTAAGTTTAGACTTGGCTGCCTGCACAGTAGTTATTAATTTATTCTCAGTACACTGTATGCTGGTCAGAATGTTTTAATAATGTCCCTCACCCAATGGATATCTCATTGTCCTAGGCTGCTTTCAGGTTCCCCTCTGGGACGTCTCCTGGAAAAATCTCAAATCTCTAAACCTAATGCCTGATTTAAAGGCATCCAAACTTACACACTTTTGCAATAAGGTCTGACCTCAGTACCCATTAGATAACAACTCCAAGTGGCCACATAATGGCACTTCTGATCCTACCATTCAAAAGGATTTTCATAAACACTGCCAGCAGTCTGATAAATGGAAGGAGGTCCTCTGCATCCAAGGTTTTTACCTAACTTCACTCCAAACCCTTTCTTTGCTCTTCCTGACCCCAACTCAACTCCTTGTATCTATGAAACCCCAACCAGATGAAACTTCTACAATTCTGGATCCAGCTAATGAACTGGCCACCGACTTGTCTTTACCACCTCTCCTATTTCCCCAGCCTCCTCAGCTTCTTCTTCTCACCAGACTTCCCCAGAGCCTCCCTGCTTAACCCCTCCAGACTCCTCCCCTCCCGTGCCAACTGCAGCCTGCTCCAGTCATCCTACACAGGCACCTACTTTCAGCCCTCCTACCACTTACTCTAAATCTAGAGCCAAGTCCTACACTATTTCCCTACCCAGCCTACCCCAGCACTGGTTCTTCCTTTAAGAACAAATAGCTTAATGGGGGAGGGGGGAAGGTTCCTACTCCGTGCCTGGGGTAGAGGGTCTAATGAGAGTATATGTCCCATTCTTGTTCATTCTTGAGAATGAACTTTCTCAAATAGAAAAATGCCTGGGATCCTATACCTCCAATTTTCCTGCCCCCATTAAAGAAATTTCAGTATATTTCTCAGTCTTATAGCTGTAATTCCCATGATATACATACGATTCTCAGTAACACTTTACTTCCTGATGAGCACATGTGAGCTTAAAAACAAGCTAGAAGCTAGAATACACGCAGAGCAGATGAGACTCATCAGACAGACTAAGCACATCCAATTGGGTCTGAGATGCTACCCAACCAGAATCCTCAATGGAATTATAGTTCCCCAAATGGTACTCTAGCCAGAGACCAATTCACAACCTGCCTCTTGACTGGTCTCTGTAGGACAGCCCTAAAACCAGTAAATTTTGAAAAAGTCTGAAAGGTAGCCCAGGATAAACAAGAAAATCCATTTCAATTTTTATAGCGCCTTGCAAAGGCCCTATTACAATATACTAATTTAGACCCTGAAAACCCAGAAGGTAAGTGATTCCTGATAATCTACATCTTTTCCCCAAACTACCCATATATTAGGATCAGACAGATGTTTGGAGAGGGGCCCCTATCTGCACAGGCATAAAATCTTGGCACTGGCCTTTAAAGTGTACCATCAGAGTTGAAAAAGCCCGTGGACAAAAATACCAAAAGTTGGCAAAGGCTGTGTGATCAGCCCCAGCCCCAGCCCAGGTTTCCTGGCCTTCTAAGGCTCAGAAACCACGAGGTTCCTGCTACAAATGTGGTCAGCAAGGTAATCGAGTAAGGGCTTGTTCTAACCCCTGCAACCTACCAATATCATGTCCAAAGTGCCATAAAGAGGGATTTGGGGCTATCAATTGCCCTTAAGTCACTCAAGACAGAGGGACTTCACTCCCAGGTCATCCACCAGCTGATCTCCTAGGCTTGTCTGTGAACAACTGAAGGGGCCAGTGCTCCCTCAACCTAACCTCCATTACCAGCAGGGAGCCCTGGGTAGTCATCATGGTATCTGGCCATGATGGTATCTTGGCCACTGGGGCCACTTACTTGGTCTTGACAGAGTTTTGGGAACCCACTTCTTCTTCTTTTCCTGTTGTCAGGATGTGGGGGGGTGACCTTACCTACCTCACCAGATCCCACCACTTAGTTACTGTTTTAGGGGTGTTCCTCTCACCCATTCCTTTTTGGTAGTGCCAGTGTACCCTTTGGATCTTCTAGCTAAGTTGGGAGCCTCTGTTTCTTTTGCTCCACCCATTCGCCTAATCCCAAATTTGCCAGCAGCCCCTCTCCTCCTCCTCCCAGCCACCCAACCTACTAATTCTATTATGTTGTTTCCTTTACCAGCCTCTCAAGTAGACCTCTGAGTCTTTAACATCCAGAACCCCTCTGTTGCTAAAGATCACACTCCTGTTGTCATCCAATTATAGGACCCTACCAGGTACATCATCCAAGGTCAACACCCTCTTTTTCTCCAGAGTCTCAGGAGACTTGAACCTATAATCTTTGACCTCCTAAAGAAAAAACCCTTTTCTACCTCTTACCCCTTTAGCAACCCTGTACCAGCAGTTAAGAAACTTAATGGAATCTATCACCTGATCTCAGACTCATTAATTCTGCAGTGGTTCCTCTCCATTCTGTTGTGGCTAATCCTTATACACTTCTTTCCACTATCCTCTTGGGAATTTCTCATTTTTAGGTCCTAGATCTCAAGGGTGCATTCTTTTTATTATTATTATTATTATTATTATTATTATTATTGAATATCATCTTCATTTACATTGCCAAGTTTAAAAACTTTCCTGATATCCCCCCACCCCTAAGACCCCCTAACCCCTTTCCCTCCTCCTTCCCCCTGCCTCCATGTATATGCCTCTCCACCGAACACAGTCCCTCCTCCCCCCCTCAATTTCCCTTTGTTTGGGCCTCTGTTGAGCCTTTACCTGACCAAGAACCACTCCTCCCACTGATGCCCAACAAGGCCTTCCTCTGCCACATTTTTGGCTGCAACCATGTGTGCCCCTTGGTTGATGGTTCAGTCCTTGGGAGACTTGGAGCATCTGGGTGGCCAAAATCATTGTTCTTCCCATGGGGCTGTGAACCCCTTCAGCTCCTCTGGACCACCCTCCAGCTCTTCCATTGAAGACCCATGCCCAGTCCAATAGTTGGTTGCTAGCATCTGCCTCTTTATTTGTAAGACTCTGGCAGGGCCCCTTTGGAGACAACCAGGCATGCTCCTTTTGGTATACACTTCTTGTTGTCCATAGTAGTGTTGGGGTTTGTTGATTGTTTATAGGATGAATCTCCAGGTAGGGCAGTCTCTGGGTGGCCTTTACTTCAGTCTCTGCTCTACACATTGTCTCCCTTATCGCTCCTGTGACTATTTTGTTCCCTTTCTTAGAGGAACCAAAGCACCCTCACTTAAGTCCTCCTCCTTCTTGAGCTGGGTGAATTGTAACTTGTTTATTTTGAGCTTTGGGGCTAACATCCGCTTATTAGTGAGTGCATACAATGTGTGTTCTTTTGTGATTGGGTTTCCTCGATCAGGGTAATACTTTCTAGTTCCATCCATTTGCCTAAGAATTTCATGAATTCATTGTTTTTAATAGCTGAATAGTACTCCATCGTGTATATATACCATAGTTTCTGTATCCATCCCTCTGTTCAGGGACATCTGGATTCTTTCCATCTTCTGGCTATTATAAATAAGGCAGCTATGAACATAGTGGAGCATGTGTCCTTATTACATGTAGGAGCATCTTCTGGGTGTATGCCCAGGAGTGAAATAGCTGGGTCTGCTGGTAGTATTAAGGATGCATTCTTCTCTATCCTTCTAGATGTCCAGACACAGAAAATTTTTGCCTTTACCTGGACTGACCTGAGACCCAGTTTTCTATCCCATTTACCTGGACTGTTCTACCTCAGGAATTTCGGGACAGCCAACACCTATTTGGCCAAACCTTGGCTTTTGACTTTCTCTGTCTCTTGCTGAACCTACAATTGTCCATTACACAGATGACATTCTTCTTTGCAGTCCTGTGGGATGTAAAACCATGCCAGAAAGTATGGCAAGGTAGAGGAGGTCGAGACCCAGAGACTTGTTGCACACACACCTGAGACTAAGGCAACTCCTAACTCCCTGCCAGACTCCTGACTTAGAAAACATGCCGTGTTCCTTACATAAAAGAAACATGTTCTATGGTCATGTAGGCTCAAAATAGAGTTCCCTATGTTAGTGAGGTTCCTAGAGGCCTGGAGGACTTAGCCAATAGGCTTCCATTCCTAGACATTCCTCCCTGCAAAAGGTATTTAATTTCAGGCCCACTCTGAGAAGTGGGGCATGGTCTTACGAATCCATTTTCCACCATGACAGTAAACTCTTTAGAACTATGGACTGTCTCTTTTCATCAAGATCCTCTATAGGGAGCCACATGAAAAAGACTGTCACCTACAGAGCTACAGCCTAATCTCCCATAGAAGGCCTCTCTGTGCTCCCAGCCATAACCACCACCAAGTCTGCCTTCATCAAGCCTAGAGCAACCTCCCATGGGATGAGCTGAGCTTTTCTTCTCCCCCAGCCTGAGGGCCCTGACTCCATTCTCAGGTCTTCTATGATCCTCAGCGGTGCCTGGATGTCCAAGTGTCTGAGAACCCCAGTTGCAGGCCTGGGGATCCCCTAACCAGTTTTCCCACACCTAAGACTGTGCTTTGGAACCCCTGGAGTGGTGCCTTGGTGCTTCCCTACAGGGGAAGCACCCAGGCAGCAGTATGGGGTAAGGGCAATCAAACTCCCTGAGTTCTGTCTTCCCAAGTGGCCGTGCCCTGTGATGGGGTAGACATATGGGCCTACACAGTCCCTCTGTTGAAATTAGTCAAGCTGACAGCTCTACTCTTCTAAATTTTCTGTTCAGTCAAGGCTACAGAGTCTCACCTTCTAAAGTTTAACTGTCCGTTTTTCAGGTCACCTCTTTGGGTCTAACAATTACCCCAACCCACAAGGCCATACTTTAGATGGAATCTCATTCATTCTGTAGCAGTTGACTGTACAAAGGAAGAGATTTTATCATTCCTAAGAATAGCTAGCTAGGTTGTTTTTTTTTTTTTTTTTTTTTTTACATTCCTGGGTTCCTTCCTTTTTCCTCTTTTCCTGCTTCTTATATGAAGCAGCATTAAGCCCCACCCATGAACCTTTTCCCAAACTTGTTACCAAGCCTTTTCAAAGACTAACAACTCTCCTTCAGGCCCTGGCTTTACACTTCCCTGACCTGACTTGTCCTTTCTCCCTCTATGTAACTGAAAAGGAGGACTTCTAACCCCTCCAGATCATTGGCCCTCACCTTTCTCTCCTAAATGGCAGGATTCCTTCAAGGTAATTCTCATAACTCCTACAGTTACTAAGCTCAAGGGACTCTCTCATTGGGTCCACCTGTCTCACCTCAAATCTTTCATATCTCCACCTAAAAATGAGTCTTCTTCCTATACATCGACCCCCACAGAACTCTGCTCTCTTAAGCTCCAGAAGACAAGACCACCTCAATCCCTGAAAAATGAGACTCTACTCTGGTAACTGGTCTTGACCCCACTGGATTGGATATGGGCTTCTCTGCACATCGATCCATTCTTATCTCCTTGTACCAAGCTCAACTCCAAATGGATCAAGGACCTTCACATAAAACCTGACACACTGAAACTAATCGAAAAGAAACTTGGGAAGACCCTGGAGGACATGGGCACAGGGGAAAAGTTCCTGAATAGAACACCAATAGCTTATGCTCTAAGATCAAGAATTGACAAATGGGACCTCATCAAACTACAAAGTTTCTGTAAGGCAAAGGACACCGTCAAAAGGACAAAACATCAGCCAACAGACTGGGAAAGGATCTTCACCAACCCTAAATCCGACAGAGGGCTAATATCTAATATATACAAAGAACTCAAGAAAGTAGAACCCAGAGAAACAAATAACCCCATTAAAAAGTGGGGTACGGAGCTAAACAAAGAATTTTCACATGAAGAACTTCGGAGAGCTGAGAAACACCTTAAGAAATGTTCAACATCATTAATCATTAGGGAAATGCAAATCAAAACAACCCTGAGATTTCACCTCACACCAGTCAGAATGGCTAAGGTCAAAAACTCAGGAGACAGCAGGTGTTGGCGAGGATGTGGAGAAAGAGGAACACTCCTCCACTGCTGGTGGGATTGCAAGATGGTGCAACCACTTTGGAAATCAGTCTGGCGGTTCCTTAGAAACCTGGGCATGACACTTCCTGAGGACCCTGTTATACCACTCCTTGGCATATATCCAGAAGATTCTTCAGCATGCAATAAGGATACATGCTCCACTATGTTCGTAGCAGCCCTATTTGTAGTAGCCAGAAGCTGGAAAGAACCTAGGTGTCCTTCAACGGAGGAATGGATACAAAAAATGTGGTATATTTACACAATGGAGTACTATTCAGCCATTAGAAACAATGAATTCATGAAATTCTTAGACAAATGGATGGAGCTGGAGAACATCATACTAAGGGAGGTAACCCACTCTCAAAAGATCAATCATGGTATGCACTCACTGATAAGTGGATATTAGCCTAGAAACTTTGAATACCCAGGACATAATCCACAAATTAAATGATGTCCAAAAAGAATGTAGGAGTGGCCCCTGGTTCTGGAAAGACTCAGTGCAACATTATAGGGGAATTCCAGAACAGGGAAATGGGAAGGGGTAGATGGAAGAACAGGGGGACAGAAGAGGGCTTGTGGGACTTGCGGGGAGTGGGGACCCAGAAAAGGGGAAATCATTTGAAATGTATATTAAAATATATCAATCAAATAAAAAAACTATTAAAAAAAGATATTCACTTCTCATCCTCTCTGTTGTTTATTTCCTTCTAGAGCAACTCCTAAGTCTGGAGATTTGAGGTTTGAGAAACCCTCACTGATAAGAATCTTTCCACATAGTCTTAGTAACTGCTCCATAGCTGAATGCTAGGAGACAATCCAAATTGCTCTCATCCCTGTATTCACCATTCCATCTAAATATTATGACTTCTGTGCTTGCTTCTTCTTTGACCAGATGAAAGATGATTGTAAAAAATGGACACATGAATATGGGGGATGCCTATATTGGTCTTGCCAGATCATGGACAAATCACTTCTTCTATCCATAATGCAAGACCACTTTCTTCTATATTCAAGACCCATGAAATCTCAGGTGGGAAGCAGAGGTTTCTGGTAAGCTCTATTGTAAAAACTAATCTGGGTCTCCAGTAAGTACTATTCACATCTAGAGAAAATATGTCTCAATTGTCTAACCTGTAGATAATGGAAAAATAGAAGAGGTAATCAAACATTCCTCCTAGGTCTTTACTTCCTTGACATTCCCCTCATAAATGCTATTAACCTGTCATTTCACCTTCTGCTTCAGACCTTGATCTCAGCCTACCAACTCCTTAATGTCACATAACCTGGTTGCTTTAAAGATTGCTGGCTATGCGGTTCCCCTGGAATAACTCATGATTGCCACTTACAGCTTCTCCAGTGATCCTGTCAAGCAACCTAATCTTACCTTTTATCGGATGTCCTGACTCTGATGTTGCCACAGCAACATACCTTTCATTTATCACTCTTTTTGACATGGCAGACTATTTTATGCCATCTGGTACACATATTGTAGGAATACTAAGCTCCCTAGACTGCAACAAAATCATAACCCCTGATACCTCATCTGCCACAGTGCCCTACAGTTCAGAACACATCAATTCTCTGTAGCACTCAGTATATCATCATCTACCTGCAAGCTGGTCAGGAGTTTGTACATTGGTGTTCCTCTTCCTTGAATTAGGAGTAATCCAGTATGGAAATTAGCCTCTACCAATCCTGGTTGTAGACACAGTGCCTGCCCAACATAACAAAAGGGCAATTCAAGTTGTGCCATTCCTGGTCACTGCAGTAATAACTATAGGTGTTGGTGATGGAATAGAAGGGATGACTATTTCCCTAATCCTATACAATAAGTTCTCTTCTCAGCTTGACAATGGTGTTTAAGAGGTGACTTAAACCATACCCTCCATCCAAAGTAAGATCAATTCCTTGGCAACAGTGGTGCTTCAGAACCAATGGGGGCTAGATGTTATTACAGAGAAAGAAGACAATCTTTGACTGTTTCTCCAAGAAGAATGCTGTTTCTACGTCAAAAGTCTGGGATAATGAGAAAAAAAATCCACCAGCTACAATCAGACATCCAAATATACAGAGAATAGTGTGAGGCCTCTAATCCCTGGGTTTTTGCAAACCCTATATGGAAATGGATACTACCTTTCCTAAAGACTCTTCTCATTTTTCTCAAGTTACTATTTGTTCCCTGCCTCATGAATCTCATCTCCACATTCCTGAAATGACAAATTCAAAAAAATTTCTAAACAAACAATCAGTTCTTTATACAGGATTACTAGCCACTGTCCACAGAGAAGCTTGATGTGAATCAAACAGGCCCCAATGGTGAAAGTCAGTTGCACCCCAAAATTGATGACACCCCTAGACAATAAGAAGCAGTTTAGGAGATTTGATACCCCTCTTCCAGACTCACCATCACCCCCCTTTCCTTTTCTTTATGGCAAGATAAAGAGAGTTAGCATCAGGTGTATTCATGTATACCCAGAAGCTCTCTATCTGCCATTTCCATGGCTACAAGACATGTCCTCTCTAGGTGACAGCACATTGTAGTGACTCCCACACTGCTGGCTGAACCTTTGGATGATTCTCCTTCCTGTACCACATGCTGTATTGCCAAGTGGGCTTCTAGGTGTCTATAGCCCACTGTTGTGGCACGGCAGTGAGAGGGTCTATGGATGTTTTCCCACTCCAGAGCCTTTGTGTCTACCGCCAGCTCTAGCCATGGGTGGCTGGTAGGTCTCTAGGTGTCATTCCTTGTCAGCTAAGTGTGACAGGCAGTCATGTTAACTGAATTTAAAGGAAGAAAGGCAAACAGATAAAACACAGTTACAGCAGCTTTGCCAGTTATACTTGGCTACTTTTGCCAGTAGACCAGTCACAAAGACAAAGTCAAGGCCAAGGACAGAGAGAAGACACTTGTTCAATATAGTCATGTTGGAAAGCAAATAGAAGAATCTGTAGCCCCAGATCTATCTTTGGATTTTAAACAAAAGTTTTACATTTAAATAGTGAAGAATTAAAACAATGACAGGAGATATTATGGCTAGTTCTGGTGATAATACTTCACTTATTGCCTTATAGTCTGCAACATGGTCTAAGTCAGAGTTCTGCAAGATCATCTAAGAAATCCCTAAGTGTGAATAGACGGACCAGTTTTCAGAAAATGATTGCTAACACACTAAGGTACAACCTTGCCTCATGGATGCTTGCTTTAACTTAGGCTCTGCTGTTCTGGAATCCAAAGACTAAGAGAAGAATTCAACTGCATATGTTCAACTTTTCCTGAGAAATTAGTATGCTTCCTGGTACCTGATAGTTCAGAAAGCAAAAACAAACAATAAACAGAGGTACAAAGCTGAAAGAAGGAGGAAATGACAAAGCTTCACCTTTCTTATTATATTCTTCATGATTTCTAGTGAAAAGCAAGTGCCCCCTCATCACTCTCTCATCGCATTCTCACCTCTCTGCCCCTTGGGCTCTCCTCCCCTCCACTCTCTCTCCATGTGGTCATGGCCAGCCTCCACTTATATACTCTCTATTCTCTCTCCCCACCCCCTGCCTCTCTAACTCCCATTCTCTGCCCTGAATAAACTCTATTATATACCAAAAAAAAAAAGAAAGAAAGAAAGAAAGAAAGAAAGAAAGAAAGAAAGAAAGAAAGAAAGAAAGAAAGAAAGAAAAGAAAAGCAAGTGCCTTTTAACAACTGCAATTTTACATGCTTGTTATAATAGAACTTAAGTTGAATGTGGTGGCACATTTCAATCCCAGCATTTGAGAGGTATAGGCATGTAGATCTCTGTGAGTTCTAGGCCAGCTGCTCTATGAATCTTGAATTCCAAGACAGCCAGAGCTGTCGAAAAGAAAAGAAAAGAAGAGAAGAGAAGAGAAGAGAAGAGAAGAGAAGAGAAGAGAAAAGAAAAGAAAAGAAAAGAAAAGAAAGGACATTGACAATAGGGAGATGGCTAAGAGTTGAAAAAGCACTGGCTGAATTTCCAGAGGACCCAGTTTTAAGTCCTAGAAATCAAATGGGAATTTTCATCTGTAGCTACAGTTCCAGAGGAACCTGGTCACTTCTTACAAGGTGGGGAGTTTAAAAAATTTAACTTTGTGTACTATAGAAATTGTGTGTGTGTGTGTGTGTGTGTGTGTGTGTGTGTGTGTAAAATTAAATATAATGTTACAGATATTATATTATAAACTGTAGAAATAGGTTTTATAGTACTTGATATAAAAGACTTACATTTAGTGTTACAACAGGTACCAGGAACACTATTGGTCCACAGATATTCAGGCATACAGGCAAAACACATATACACATTAAAACAACCAAACAAACAAACAACAGCAATAACAAAACATTTATTGGTAGGAAAAGAATATTACCTTGATTTTGCTGTACTTTAGACATAGCTTCCAGTATTTCACTAAGGAATAAAGTTATTGTATGTTAAAAAACTTCTCTAAATTTTGTAGAAAAATGAACAAAAAATACTCAGAAAAGAACAAAAAATACAGATATAAAACATAGTTTTTAAAATGTCTTAGATACATTTTTGTTCCTGTGCTAAAATGTACTGCAAACAAAACCAAAAAACAAACCTAAGAGGAGAAAAGGCTTATTTTGGCTCTCGGTTCCAGGCACTACCATATCAGGCAAGACAAGACAAGGCAGCAAGAACTTAAGCCTGTTTATCTTGTCGCATGGGGTGCAAGGAGAGGTGAATGCATACAGGCTTCTCCTCTGATTTTTCCCCACTCCGACACAATCCAAGACCTAAACCAAAGGGAAGGTGCTACCTACTGTGGGCTCAGTCTTCCCATATAAATTAATGTGATCAAGAGAACTCTTCATAGATTTGACCAATAGGCCAACCTAAGTCTCCTTGTTGAGACTCTCTCACTAGATGATTCTACATTGTGTCCAGTTGACACTGAAAACTAACCATCACATTATAGAAGGTTAAGGAGAAAAGAATGTTTTCAGATTTAAAAGTAAGAAGCGGTTTTCGATGTTTGTTTTTTTCTGAAATGAAAGGGTATTTCATTTTTAAAGTAAAATTAGTAAAGAAATGAAATGCTTAAGCACATCATAGCAATTGTAAGTAAATTACGAAGAGGGCTTATGGGAGACAGACCTAAACAGTGATGGTATCTCTTTGACCATGATTATTTTCATGAAAATATCATAATCTAAAATGCTGCATATAACTCTCTTACCAGCCAAGATGCTCCAGCCACAACAAAAGAAACAGACATTACCAGTTAGTTTCTAGATGTGATATTTGGGGCTTTCTTCAACACGAATAAAATACAAGCAGTTCAAAGTCCAGGGGAAACAATTACAAGGAAGAGAGTGAGCCAAATTAATATAACGTCTTTAACCCTGAGGAAAGATGCATTGCGCCAGACAGATAACTACCTAAGAGAGATCCCAGACTGAAGAGAGGACTTGAAGGGGAAACATTTGCCAAGGTGTTAAAAAAGAATTGCTAAGGTGTTGAAAAGGAACTGCCCTCAGTGGAGAGTAAAATAACACAACCTATGCTCTATGAAGACCGTGACCTACCCTCTTGAGGGAGGACGGCCTTTAGAGCCAGTGATGACTGCCCAGAAATATGCTCAAGGTTCCCTACCAAGAGCCCCACTGGAATGACTATAGATAACTGTCAGAGCATTTCGTAATCCTTGAGTGTGGCAGGTAAAATTGTTAGCTTTTCAAAACAAAGACTTTGTTCTTGATTTTTGTCTGTACTCCAGGATCCCCTTTCAAACACATTTGTATAGTAACTTTGTATCACTGGCATATTCAAAAGCTGAAGTATTTGTTGAGTCTTACTTAGCCTTAGAAATTTCTGATTGAAAAAACAACTGTAGCTAAGATAACTAAGATACAAACCGTACTGTGCATAGTAATGCTCTGAGGCTCAATAAATGCTTAGGACTCTCCTCCTCAAAGTTGTGTGTCAGCCCTTATTAAAAAAACAGGAGAGAAAACGGTCATGAAGCATTGATACAAGAGATGGGTTCAATATGGTGTTGGCTTAAACAGATAAAAAAATTATCAAGGTATTTCACCACTTATGTAACCTGAAAAAATAGATATCAATTACTCTAGTCACTTGTGCCTTTGGAGAAAATGGACTTTGAAGTTTATAATCCAAGGAACTAAACTCCCAGGAACTAAAACGCCAGACTAGCCTTAACTTAATACCAAAAAAATCAGGACATTATTAGAAAAAGCAGTTAGGTTCTACTCAAATGCTTTCCTGCCAAGGATATAAATGATTTCTGAAATTTGATAACACTGTCTCAGAACGATCAATGCCTTTCTTGGAGAATTTTGGAACTCGAGCTTGAAGAATTTAAGAAGTTATTCTGTGGAAAATAACTTCTCTCCTCATTGCCTTAAGTATATTTTGATGGCAAGGCCATTTATACCTACAAACCAGCATTATCCAAAGCTGTGAAAGTTGTCTTCAAACATAATGAAGGAAAGATGCCTTCTTGAGTACCAAGGGAAGCTCCATTTCTAACCCCGATGGGATCGGTAACCTTACTTTTTGCTTTATGCTCTTTTTCTTTTCCCCACATTATTGGTATAGTGTGCACTCAGCAATTATCACCTCATATCACCTTCCCCCTTGATTTAGTATCACAATGAATATATATCTGTGTATATATGCATATATACAAAGAGAGACAGAGACAGTGGTAGAGGCAGAGACAGAGGCAGAGACAGAGACAGACAGAGAGAGCTCTTACTGCTATGACAACAACACAAGAAGAACCTATTCTGTTAAGAAAAACTATGTATGTGTTCATGTGCCTAATACCTGACAGAAAACAGCCTGTCTGTTCATCCCAACTCTTTTTTATAGATTTATTTATTATATGTAAATACACTGTAGCTGTCTTCAGTCACACCAGAAGAGGGTGTCAGATCTCATTATGGATGGTTGTGAGCCACCATGTGGCTGCTGAGAATTGAACTCAGGGCTTTTGGAAGAGCTGACAATGCTCTTAACCACCGAGCCATCTCTCCAGCCCCCCATCACAACTCTTAAAACTTTGGATCATAGATTTAGCAGGGAAACTGAGGCAGGATAGAAGGGCAGAGAAAAATTAAGAAACATGAAAAAAGAAAGGACGCTCCCAGGAGTATGATTGATGCCTCATAACAGAGAAGGGAAAATAGAGGAACACTTGTCACCACAAACTGCCTATGGTATTTCTCCATTCCTAGATATACATCTACGGTTTTCCAAGAATACCACCAGAAAACCCATTTCCAGGGAAAGACTGTGTCTTAAAGCCCTAATGCAATCTTGGTATATTTTTTATCTTGCCTTATCAGACTGTAATTCCACCCACCTCATTTATCACACACATCAAGAGAGAAGGTGGGGTTCAGGCAGAGATTCTTTGGCAACCAAATGGGGGAAATGTATGAAAATTGTTGATATTCTTGAAGACCTCATACCCACACTCAAGTGTGTCTTTTTTCTGAATGCCTATCTCTTGACCCTCAAACTTAAAGCCTATGTTAAAATCATCTTTAATATAATCTCCAATTCTGTTTAACATTGTCTAGTTCCAAAATTCTTTTCTGTATTGAAGCTGTTGGTTTAGAGACAATCCTGCTAGTCTCCACTCAAAACAGCTACCTAGGAATAGCTTGGGACATCACCCACCACCTGTCCTGGGAGTTAGGTGTGGCAGCTGCAGGCAGCCTATAAAGAGGACTGTCTCCACCCCCACCCCAGCCAATCTCCTTTCTCTCTCCCCGCTCTCCCTATGTCTGATCTCCCACACAACCTGCTTCCCCCATATTTCTTTCAGCCAGTTCCCTCCTTCCATTTATCTAGTTTTCTTTTCCTTCTGAGAAAGATTCAGCCTTCCTCTGTTGAGCCCTCCTCAATATTTGCATTCTTTGGTCTGTTGATTATAGTTGGTTATCCTGTGTGTGGATATTATGGCTAATATCCACTTATAAATGAGTACATATTATGCATATCCTTTTGGGTCTGGGTTATCTTGCTCAGGATGATATTTTCTAGTTCTATCTATTTGGCTGTGAAATTCATGATTTACTTGTTTTCAATGACTGAGTAGTATTCCATTTTATAGATATACCACATTTTTGCATTCATTCTTCAGTTAAGAGACACCAGAGACATGGGATAGGGAAAGGCCCCAGAGCGACTGAGCTTCCTAGCAGTCGAGCATATGGGTCCTGAAATGGCCAATTACTGTAGTTAGGCAAGACTCCCAGCAGAAGGATAAGGATAGCTACTCACCAAAATAGCCTTTGTCTCAAAATGTGTCCTTCCTACAAGATGTGCAGGGACAAAGATAGAGCAGAGATTAAGAGAAAAACCAACCAATGAGTGCCCCAAATTGAGATGCATTCCATGGGCAAGAACCAACCACTGCCACTATTAATGATACTCCATTATGATTGCAGACAGGACCTGTCCTTTGGGAGTGTTGGTACCAAGACCTGCGAGGCCTGTGACGCCATATAGGCGACAATTAGGACAATGTAACCATAGGCCTGTTGCCAAGGCAACAGCCACCATATACCCAGAATTCAATGGCCCACCTTTACCTGTAATTTATGTCATCACCCGTATATAATTGGGTAGCATTTCTCCCCCCTCTTTCTCTTTCTTTCCCTTACTTCTTCCCGCCTGCTACCCCTTTCCCCATCTTAAATAAAGCCCCATGTGGAACTGTTTGGCCTGGTGTATCTCATTGCGGCCCACATCTCCACCGGATCCCTGCAGCCCACGCGGCGGGCAGACAGGTGACCTGTGCTGCGGCATAGACAGACGACCTGCTTGGAAAAAAACAACAGGGAGGCTCCACCCAGAAGTCAGTGGAAAGAGATGCAAAGACTCACACCCAAACATTAGATGGAACTCTGGGAATCTTACAGAACAGTTGGGAGAAGGATTGGGGGACCCAAAGAGGACAGGGACTCTACAGAAAGGCCAACATGGTCAACTAACCTGGACCCTTGGGGGCTCCCAGAGACAGAATTATCAACCAAAGAGCAAGCACAACATGAATCTTCTAAGCCCCTGACCATATGTAGCAGATGAGCAGCTTGGCGTCCATGTGGGTCCACTAACAACTGGATCAGGGGTGGTTCCTATACCTGCTGCCTTCCTGCATGTGGATTCCATGCCCTTATATGGAGCGCCTTCTGGCTTCAGTGGGAGAAGACATGCCTAGGCCTGCCAAGATGTGTGTGTTGTGGGGTTTGACACCCCTTCCTCTTTTCAAAAGAGAAGGGGAAGGTAGAATAAGGGGGGAGGACTTGCATGAGGGAGTGTACTGGGAGGAGAGGAAGAATTAATATTGGGTTGTGTACTGGCTGGATTTGTGTGTCAACTTGACACAGGTTGGAGTTATCACAGAGAAAGGAGTTTCAGTTGGGGAAGAGTCCCCATGTGATCCATTTGTGGGGCATTTTCCCAATTAGTGATCAAAGGGGAAGGCCCCTGGTGGGTGGTACCATCTCTGGGCTGGTATTCTTGGGTTCTATGAGAGCAGGCTGAGCAAGCCAGGGGAAGCAAGCCAGTAAGAAACATCCCTCCATGGCCTCTGCATCGGCTCCTGCTTCCAACCCTGCTTGAGTTCCAGTCCTGACTTCCTTTGGTGATGAACAGCAATGCAGAACTGTAAGCTGAATAAACTCGTTCCTCCCCAACTTACTTCTTGGTCATGATGTTTGTGCAGGAATAGAAACCCTGACTAAGACAGGTTGTAAAGTGAACAAGTAAATTTAATAATAATAATAATAACAATAATAATAATAGTAATAATAAATATACAGAGGACTGGTTGTTACCTCAGCTCTCTTTCCTTTTGCTCTCTTTCTCTCTGTTCCCAAGTGTTCCTGGGCAGCCTCTCTTCCTCTCTTCCTTTCTATTGTTCTCTGCCTCTACCCTTCCCCAGGTCCCCACTCTGCTCCCTAACCCCTCACTAAATCTTTATATTAGGCCTGTCACATGGCCTGATACCTCAGGTGCCCACCAGGTACCTCTTTACTTCCGTCGAATTATACTATTTTCTGTCTCATAACAGAAGCCATGAATTCTTGTTTAGTTTCAGTCAAGCTCACTCAAAGATCAAGGGAACTTCTCAGACTGAAGACAGTGACAGCATGGAGCTGCTTGTCAGCCTTCCTTGCTGACGTTATAAGGAAGGCTGTTAGACATTGCAGTTAGGTGGCTACAAATCAGGTAAGGTAAATAAGTCACATGTAGATGCTTTTGCATAACAATTGGATAGAGAATGAGTGTCCTGGCTAGTTTTGTGTGTCAACTTGACACAGGCTGGAGTTATCACAGAGAAAGGAGCTTCAGTTGGGGAAGTGCCTCCATGAGATCCAGCTGTGGGACATTTTCTCAATTAGTGATCAAGTGGTGAGGGCCCCTTGTGGGTGGTTCCACCTTTGGGCTGGTGCTCTTGGGTTCTATAAGAGGGCAGGCTGAGCAAGCTAGGGGAAGCAAGCCAGTAAAAAACATCCCTCCATGGCCTATGCATCAGCTCCTGCTTCCTGACCTGCTTGAGTTCCAGTCTTGAATTCCTTTAGTGATGAACTACAACATGGAAGTGTAAGCTTAATAAACCCTTTCCTCTCCAACTTGCTTCTTGGTCATGATGTTTGTGCAGGAATAGAAACCCTGACTAAGACAATGAGTAACCCTTCCAAAAACTTAATATTGTATTTGTCTTTAGAACTCTGAGAGAACACACTTTTTGGTGGCTGTTAGTTACACAACTTTGGGAACCAGAGTATCTATAAAAAGAAAACAATATCAGTACTTATTTATTTCAATATGTGATGCTGCAGCAGAGTGGAGGACCCTACAAATCTGCCTGCTCTAACTGCATGGCCTGAGTCTTTTTGACTGACTTTTCCTCGTAGAAAATACTTTTCTTATCATTGCCCTGTAAGTTTTGTTTGTGAAGTCCTCCCCCTACCCTTAGTTACTTCTTCAAATATATATAGAGCTATGATAAAGCTTTTAATTTTATTTTCCCTTTTTCTCCTCCTCCTATTCCTCAGCTTCTATCTCTTCCTCCTTCTCTCCCTCCTCCTCATCTTTCACCCCTTTCTTTCCTCCCCTTCCTCCTTTTCTTCCTCCTCTTCTTCCTCCTCTTCCTCCTCTTCCTCCCCCTTTTCTCCCCCTCCTCTTTGTCTTTTAGTTTGTCCTACACAGCCCAGGATGTCCTGTAGATCTTGCTGCAGAGTCCTGTTTACCTCTACCTCTTCCGTAGTTTTTGCTTTATACACAATTTTTCCAACAAAATCCATGGTAAAACAAGGGATACCATACTGTTTTGTTTTGCTGCTTCTAGTTTTTGTTTTTTCCCCTTTGTTTGCTTTTAATGAGTAATGATTGTGGGTATATAAGTAGCAAAGAAGAAATTCTAGGAAATTCTAATTTTGAATATTTGTATCCTTACTTTTTTGATGTAAGTTGAACAAGGAAAAATTGGAAAGAAGATGTGATACACACAATTCAAATTCCCAGCACTATATGAAGTAATAATCTGAATTAGTTTGGTGGTTCTAAGTGCTGACATCCCTGAACCACAGAAGTTGTGCAATAGCAGGAAATAGTCAAAGCCCTGGTAGCTGCTGCTGAAAATGAAGATAAGCTCGAACTGAGAAACTCTTGTGCTTCTCAGCACCACTGAAGTTATACTCTGAGTTGTTGTGTCACTGAGGACATTTGGGAAAGTTCAGTATCATTAATACCTAACATGATGACGAAAGAATCCTTAATATAGGACATGAGTAATAAAGGGTCCGTCTGAATCTTCACCTTTCTATTGGTTTGAAAACTTTTAAAATACTTTTGTTCAATGTAAATTATGTTTATACTGTTTTATATATATATAGATATTATATACATGTATATACATATCTATACATATATATAGATATATATGTATAGATGACTATTTTCTTTTCTTTTCTTAAGATATGCTTTTAATTGACATAGAATTATATTACTTTTTCCTTTCTCTTTCCTACCTCCAGCCTCTCTCAGTTACCCTCCCTCAAACCCTTCCCATGCCTCCAATTTTTATGTTTATAGCCTCTTTTTATTTAATTATTATTGTTACATATATGTGTATACACATGTGTGTATTCACAAATAAAAATAAATACAACCCATTGAGTCAATGTTTGTTGATTATGTTAATATAGTTTCTTGTCTGACAACTCCACATTGGACAGGTTGGAGCTGCACAGTTATCAACAGTTCTTCTTTTTAAAGGGGGAGACTCTGTTATATCTTTATTCTTCCATGTGAGCATGTTCATTTCTATTGCCATTATTCCAGTCTTGTTAATTCTGACATTTCTATAAAAATCTGTTTCACAACATAATTTTCTTTCTTTTATTCTTCTCTCATACATTACATTCCTGCTGAGGTTTTCCCTCCTTTCACTCTTCCCAGTCCTTCTCCCCTCCCCCACATCTGCTCCTTCTCCATTTCCCTTTAAATAAAGCACATGCCTCCCAGGGGCATCTACCAATGATGGCCTAACAAGCTGCAATGAAACTAGATACTAAACTAGGTATCAAGGCTGGACAAGGGAATCTAGTGAGAGGAAAAGGTTCCCAAGAGCAGGCACAAGAGTCAGAGACACCCACCACAGCCATTGTTAGGAGTCTTATAAGAACACATACAATCATAATGTATATACAGTGGACCTAACTCAGACCCATACAGAGTACATTATAGCATATATTGTAGCTTCAATCTCTGTATCCCATATGAGGCTTTCTTAGTTGATTCTGTGGCCTTACATTCTCAGGTGCCCTCAATCCCTCTGATTCCTGCAGTCCTGCCCCCTGCCCTCTTCTGTAATAGTCCCCTGGTTCTATGTAGTATTCAGTTGTGGGTCTCTGTTTCTGTTTCCATTACTTTCTAGTTGATGCTTCTTAGATGACAATTGAGATAGGCATTTATCTATGAATATAGCATCATTAGGAATCATTTTCCCAGTCAGGTTTGGTTCTATGCTGGCTGGGTCATCCAGCCTCTGGTTCCTCACCATCCAGGCAGTGTCAAATGTGGGCTCCCTCTTGTGGTAGGGATCTCAGGTTGGATCAGTCATTGGTTTGTCACTCCCACAAGTTCTGCACCACTGTTACCCCACTATATCTTTGAGGTAGGTAAAAGATTTTGCGTCTGGCTTGGTGACCTAGTCCCACTACTAGAAGAAGCCTTTCCTGGTTTTAGGAGATAACCTGTTCAGGCTCTATATTGCCAATACTAGGGATATTTGCTAAGGTTATTCTTAAAGATTCCAGGATATTTCCATTGCACTAGGTTTCCATATTGACCCCAATTGTTCCTCAATTCCAGTGGTCTTTCCAAGTCATCCCAACATTAACTCCTGTTCTCTCGATTTCTCCTGTTTCCATCTCCACTCCATCGCTATCCACTTGCAAAAAAGTTCTATTTTCCCTTCCTAGGAAGATACATATGTCTACCCCTTGAGTCTTCTTTGTTATTTAGCATCTCTGGGTCTGAAGACTGTAGAATGATTGTCCTTTGTTTAACATCTAATGTATACTTATAAGTGAATATGTATCATTTTTGTTTTTCTGGGTTTGGGTTACCTCATGATTATTTTTTCTCATTGTGAATTTGACTGCAAATTTCATGATTCATTGTTTTTAATAGCTGAGCAATACTGCATTGTATAAATGAACCACATTTTATTTACTTATTCTTCAGTTGAGGAACATGTAGCTTGTTTCCAGTTTCTAGCTATTATGAATGAAACTGATAGGAACAGAGTTGAGGTGGAATGGAGTGTCCATTATCTATGTGCCGAAGGTGGTATAGTTGGGTCTTGAGGCAGATTGATTCCCAGTTTTCTAAGGAACCACCATATTTATTTCTATAGTGGCTGTACAAGTTTGCATTCCCACAAGCAATAAAGGAGTGTTCCCTCACTCTACATCCTTGTGAGCATGAACTGTCATTTTTGAAAGGTATACAATGGAATCTCAGAGTCATTTTTATTCGAATTTTCCTGATGGCTAAGGATGTTGAACATTTTTTCTTTCTTTCTTTGTTTCTTAGCCATTTGAGATTCCTCTATTGGGAATTCTCTATTTACTTCTGAACCTAATTTGATAATTACATTATTTGGCTTGTTGATGTCCAGGTTCTTGAATTCTTTCTAAATTTGGATATCAGCCCTCTGCCTGATGTGGAGTTGGTAAAAATATTTTTTCCATTCTGTAAGCTGCCATTTTTTTCCAGTCAACAGAGATTGTCTATCTTGATTTTCTGAAAGAACCAACTATTTGCTTCATTGATTTTTGTATTGTTCTCTGACAAGAATTTATTTATTTCTACTTTATTGATTTCAGTCTTGAGTTTGATTATTTTGTACTGTCTGCTCTTCTTGGATATGCTTACTTGATTTTGTTCTAGAGCTTTTAGTTGTGCTGTTAAGTTGCTACTACTAGAGCTCTACAAAGTTTTATATAGGTACTTAATACTATGGACTTTACATTTAGCCCCACTTTTTTTTTTTTTGTCTTTTTTTTTAATTTGATATAATTTATTTACATTTCAAATGATTTCCCACAGATGCTGTATATTCATTTTCATCAATTCTAGAAAGTCATTAATTCCTTCCTTATTTCTGTCTTGACCTATTTTCATGGAGAAGTTGTTCATTTTCCATGAGTTTGTAAGCTTTCTTCTGTGGTTGATATCCAGTTTTAATGTGTGGTGGTCTGCTAAGTTATGGGGAGTTATTTAAATTTTCTTGTATCTAATCATACGTGTCTGAGTATGTAGAACATTTTGAAGAAAGATCGATGAGAAGCCGACAAAATGGTATGTTCTTTTGTATTTGGGAAAAATATTGTAGAAATATTTGTTATGTCCATTTAACATATTATGTCTGTTATTTCCAGTATTTCTTTATTTAGTTATTGTCTGGATAACCTGTCTATTGGTGAGTGGAATATTTAAGTCTTCTACTACTAGTCTGTGATGTACTATATATGATTTAAGCTATAGGAGTGTAGTTGATGTTATTTAATTTATATGTTTGCTTGTTTTGTTTTTCAAACTTGGGCATAAAGAAATTTTATTCCAGCAAAATGGCTGTTCTGGCAAGGTCTTCTAGGTTTGTGTGATCTAGCTGGAATATAGGCATGCCCTTAGCACACATCTTTATTTACAGTGAAGGTAAAGTTGGTTTGTAGAAGGGTACTGTCATGTTTGAAAGTGATATTTGAAGAGCAAAGTGATGAATCAGAATAATATGTGACAGAATTAGTCAAAGATAGATTTGCCCAACTCTCACCAGAAAAGCACAGGAAACGGACACTATGTAAGAGAATAGCACAGGAAAGGGGGTGACTTAAAAGAACAACCCAGAGAAGGAGAGCAGGATAAGGAGGAGGACAAGGAGGAGGAGGTTTTAATGGGTTAGTTTTATAGAGAGAGGTTGCAATTGAACACAGAACAAGTCAAAGAAAAATGGGGAGTCAGAAGATTTGAACAGATTGTTTGAGTTTGAGTCAAAGTAGAACAATTCAGTGGGCAGCTGAGAGAAGCCAGTTTGAATCAGTCAGCTTGAAGAGAGCCTTAGATATCCAGACAGAGTTCAGAAAGAGCTAGAAGAGTGAGTTTATTCAGATTTAAGCCTTTGAGATGAAAATTACATTTGATGAATAAAAGTTACTTTTATACTTGGGTTCCCTTGTGTTTGTGGGCATAGAAGTTGAGTTAAAATGTCATCTTGGTGGATTTTTCCTTTGATGAATGTGTAGTGTCCTACTTTATGTTTTTTTTAATTAGTTTTGTTTTAAAGTCTGTTTGTTAGATCATAACAAAGATGGCTATAACATCTTGCTTTTAGGAACATTTCCTTGGAATATCTTTTCCAACCATTTACTCTTAAGTATGATGGATTCTTTCTTTCTTTCTTTCTTTCTTTCTTTCTTTCTTTCTTTCTTTCTTTCTTTCTTTCTTTTCTTTTCTTTTCTTTCTTTTCTTTCTTTCTTTCTTTCTTTCTTTCTTTCTTTTCTTTCTTTTCTTTCTTTCTTTCTTTCTTTCTTTCTTTCTTTCTTTCTTTCTTTCTTTCTTTCTTTCTTTCTTTCTTTTTTCCTTCTTTCTTCTTTCTTCCTCTTCTTCCTTCCTTCTTCCTTTTTCCTCTTTCCTCCTCCCCCTCCTCCTCCTCTTCCTCCTCTTCTTCCTCCTCCCCTTCCTCTTCCTCCTCTTCCTCCTCTTCTTCCTCCTCCCCTTCCTCTTCCCCCCCTCCTCCTCTTCCTCCTCCCCCTCCTCCTCCTCCCTCCTCCTCCTCCTCCTCCTCCTCCTCCTCCTCCTCCTCCTCCTCCTCCTCCTCCTCCTCCTCCTCCTCCTCCTCCTCCTCCTCCTCCTCCTCCTTCTTCTTCTTCTTCTTCTTCTTCTTCTTCTTCTTCTTCTTCTTCTTCTAGTATGTAGTGCTCTTCCCTATCTACAGAGAAGAGTGATATGCATGGAATCTAATATAACTGCAGTTTAGCTGACAAGCCCAGCAAACCTGAAAATATTTTACATACATCCTCTCTATCTATAAATAAGCAACAAAAAATTCTATTTTTAAACTATACATTGTTCCTCCTTTTTTCCCCTTTGCACTCTTGTATACACTAAAATTGAAGCATATACTTATAATAAATAGGAAATTTGACAAAAGTAAACATAAATCCTGTACTTCTTGCATACATTTGTCAAAGGAAATGATACCCAAATGTTTTTGATCCAGCAGTTATATACCAAATGTAGAGAACTAGAAAAAGTACATATTTTAACTTGGAAGAATTCAGTTAGCCTATGCACACCACTCCAAATACTTTATTAATTTATTTGTGATTTCAGAGAAAGTTTAAGTAAACAGATGCATTTTTCACCAGTATTCCCTTTTGTCCCTTAAAATGAACAAACACACATGCCTCAGATATCCAATGTGTTGCCTGCTCTAAGTTTTCTAAATATTCTCTCCAAAACTGTAGTTTACAAAGGTCTTGAAGTAAATGTTTTTAACCACTGAGGAGAAACACAGTGCATTCCTTGTTTAATTTTAGAATACAGAAAATGACACATGGTCTCTAAATTTTTTCCAGTGCCCAATACAAGGAAGAATTAAATATATGAACTATATTGCTTCTTCAAAATTTTTCATTACATTTACTTACATACCTCCTCATACACACACATCATTGCCCTTGTCTGGAGGTCAAAGTATACTAATGAAATCAGAATCACCACTTCCCATCCAACTTCCTCAAACTGAGGTCAGCTTGCTGGTCCTATTATTGCTGCTTTAAGACTAATATTTTTATGGAAATAATGCAATAAAATTGACCATCACAAGGATGGTTAAGCCTACTATTGCTATATTTCTTGAGAAGACAAGTTTGAAGGCACATGTTATATAACCCAGTTTTCAATGTCTCTAGCCCAAAAGGTTGTTCACAGTCTTATAAAACAATTTGAAGTTATTGAATTTTGACATCCCAGGCAATGTGACAGAGAAATATACTCAATAGTTATTTCAATATGATATATCTAATGATTTTCTTATAATATTATTTATTAGAGTTTTGTTCATTACATATTATTTTACAACTTTTCTCTATGAATGCTTTAAAGTATCACCAAAGGCATAAAATAATAATTCACTTTGAATATGCACTGAGACTTTCAGAGGCAATAGCTATCACAAAGAGTCAGCTTCATAAAGTTCAGAACTTCTCTCCCATTTAGAAGTTGGATATTTTATATACATTTTTTGGTAGAGAATATTCTACATATAGTGAAATTTTTATTAAATGTGAAAAGAACATGGCTAACTATAAAACAAATTAAAATGAAGAGACGAATCTTACTTTAGAATTTAAGGTTGGATTGGTTGACATTTTTCATTGAAAACCACTGTAAATGTAAAGAATCATCAATTTTTTTATAATACATTACAAATATTTTAAATTTAAATTTGTAATGAGTTGATTTCTAGCTCCTGACTGCATTTTTTTCTCTTACCATGGGAGGTTAGAATGTGCATCTGTGCAAAGCTGTTTTGATTATGATACTGATCTTGAAGATCTCAAGATTATCCTGGACTACCAGAGTGGCTTCCAAAGCCAATGACAAGAATCCGTACAAAGCTAGTCATACCTGGAACAAGGGGAGATACTCAAGGGAAGATAAAATTATACTTTAATTATACAGTCACAATCCTAAGAATGGCTAGATGTCCAGGAGTTATAAGAGGCAAGAAGATTTACCTTCCAGGAACACCAGAAGGGATTTGACTCTGCAAGCATCTTTATTTTTAAATTTTTGATTCTGAAAGTATAGGGATATAAATGATATAAGGCAAAAATCTGTGGAAGCTTTTCAAAACCACTATTCTCAATTGTTTAAAATAAATTAAAAAAAAACACTTCCTAGGTGTAATTCTTGACCAGTAGCTAAACACATGCATGAGCTTATGTATTTGGGGCCTCATCAAATACAGTGACAAAGGGCTGGAGAGATGACTCAGTGGTTAAGAACAGTGACTACTCTTTCAGAGGTCCTGAGTTCAATTCCCAGCAACCACACAGTGGCTCACAACCATCTGTAGTGGGATCTGACATCCTCTGCTAGTTTGTCTGAAGACAGCTACAGTGTCCTCAAATACAGTGATAATTTTAGTAGGTGTTCAAGCACATTGATGAATGCAAGGTGTCTCATCTTTGTATGTTTGAACTCTTGTAAAGTGAAACAGTCTAATGGACAAAATGTTTCACAAATTATTGTAGTTTTATTTGTTTCTAATGACAACAAATTTAATTTTAAGTGGTTGAACTGCTGTAAGATTCTTGGAAATATGGTATTAAGAATACTCAAATATGAGGTGCTGAGAAAAAGGTATATTCTTTTGCTTTAGGATAGAATGTTCTATATATATCTGTTAAATCTAATTGGTCCAAAGCTTCACTTAGTTTCATTGTGTCCCTGTTTAGTTTCTGTTTTCCTGATCGGTCCATTGAGGAAAGTGCAGTGTTGAAGTCAACCACAATTATAGTGTTAGGTGCAATGTGTGTTTTGAGCTTTAAATAAAGTTTCTTTTACGAAAGAGGGTGCCCTTGCATTTGGAGCATAGATGTTCAGGATTGAGAGTTCTTCTTCTTGTATTTTTCCTTTGACCAGCAAGAAGTATCCCTCAGAGTTTCTTTTGATGACTTTGGGTTGAAAGTCAATTTTATCTAATATTAAAATGGCTACTTCAGCTTGGTTCCTGAGACCATTTGCTTGTAAAATTGTCTTCCAGCCTTTTACTCTAAGGTAGTGTTTGTCTTTGACCCTGAGGTGTGTTTCCTGTAAGCAGCAAAATGTAGGGTCCTGTTTACATATCCAGACGGTTAGTCTATGTCTTTTTATTGGGGCATTGAGTCCATTGATGTTAAGAGATATTAAGGAATAGTGATTGTTACTTCCTGTCATTTTTGACGTTATTTTTTAAATTTGATTGGTTAACTTCTTTTGGGTTTGATGAAAGGTTACTCTCTTGCTTTTTCCAGGGTGAAGTTTCCCTCCGTGTATTGGTGTTTTCCTCCTATTATCCTTTGTAGGGCTGGGTTTATGGTACCTTCTCCAAAATCGACCATATAATTGGTCACAAGACAGACCTCAACAAATATAAGAAGATCGAACTAATCCCATGCCTCCTATCAGATCACTATGGAGTAAAAGTGGTCTTCAATAGCAACAAACACAACAGAAAACCCACATACACATGGAAACTGAACAATATTCTACTCAATGATACCTTGGTCAAGGAAGAAATAAAGAAAGAAATTAAAGACATTTTAGAACACAATGAAAATGAAGACACAACATATCCAAATCTATGGGACACAATGAAAGCAGTGCTAAGAGGAAAACTCATAGCTCTGAGTGCCTCTAAAAAGAAAATGGAGAGAGCATACACTACCAGCTTAATGACACACCTGAAAGCCCTGGAACAAAAAGAAACTTTCACTCAGGAGGAGTAGAAGGCAGGAAATCATCAAACTAAGGGCTGAAATCAATCAAGTAGAAACAAAGAGAACCATACAAAGAATCAACAAAACCAGGAGCTGGTTCTTTGAGAAAATCAACAAGATAGATAAACCCTTAGCCAGACTAACCAAAGGACACAGAGACAGTATCCAGATTAACAAACTTAGAAATGAAAAAGGAGATATAACAACAGAAACTGAGGAGATTCAAAAAATCATTAGATCCTACTACAAAAGCCTATACTCAACACAACTGGAGAATCTGGAGGAAATGGACAGTTTCCTAGACAGATATCCTACACCAAAACTAAATCAGGATCAAATAGGTCAACTAAACAGTCCCATAACACCTGAAGAAATAAAAAGGGTCATAGAAAGTCTCCCAACCAAAAAAAAAGCAGACGGGACCAGATGGCTTCAGTGCAGAGTTCTATCAGACCTTCATAGAAGAACTAACACCAATATTCTTCAAACTATTCCACAAAATAGAAACAGAAGGAACTCTACCCAACTTGTTCTATGAAGCTACAATTACGCTGATACCAAAACCACACAAAGATACAACAAAGAAAGAGAACTTCAGGCCAATTTCTCTTATGAATATTGATACAAAAATACTTAATAAAATTCTTGCCAACCGAATCAAAGAACACATCAAAACAATCATCCACCATGATCACATAGGCTTCATTCCAGGGATGCAGGGATGGTTCAATATAAGGAAATCCATCAATGCTATCCACTACATAAACAAACTCAAAGAAAAAACCATATGATCATCTCATTAGATGCAGAAAAAGCATTTGACAAAATCCAGCATCCTTTCATGCTAAAAGTTTTGGAAAGAACAGGAATTCAAGGCCCATACCTAAACATCATTAAAGCAATATACAGCAAACCAGTAGCCAACATCAAACTAAATGGAGAAAAACTTGAAGCAATCCCACTAAAATCCCACTAAAATCAAGGACTAGACAAGGCTGTCCTCTCTCTCCATATCTTTTCAATATAGTATTTGAAGTTCTAGCTAGAGCAATTAGACAACATAAGGAGGTCAAGGGGATACAAATTGGAAAGGAAGAAGTCAAATTATCACTATTTGCAGATGACATGATAGTCTACTTAAGTGACCCGAAAACCTCCACCAGAGAACTCCTACAGCTGATAAACAACTTCAGCAAAGTGGTTGGTTATAAAATCAACTCAAGCAAATCAGTTGCCTTCCTATACTCAAAAAAAAAGCAGGCTAAGAAAAAGTTAGGGAAATGACACCCTTCAAAATTGCCACAAACAATATAAAGTATCTTGGTGTGACTCTAACCAAACAAGTGAAGATCTATACGACAAGAACTTCAGGTCTCTGAAGAAGGAAGTCGAAGAAGACCTCAGAAAATGGAAAAATCTGCCATGCTCGTGGATTGGCAGGATTAATATAGTTAAAATGGACATCTTGCCAAAAGCAATCTACAGATTCAATGTAATCCCCATCAAAATCCCAACTCCGTTCTTCACAGAGTTAGAAAAAGCAATTCTCAAATTCATCTGGAATAACAAGAAACCCAGGATAGCTAAAACTATTCTCAACAACAAAAGAAATTCTGGGGGAATCAGTATCCCTGACTTCAAGCAATACTACAGAGCAATAGTGTTAAAAACTTCATGGTATTGGCACAGTGCCAGACAAGTGGACCAAATGGAATAGAATTGAAGACCCAGAAATTAATCCACACACCTATGGTCACTTGATCTTCGACAAAGGAGCCAAGAACATCCAGCGAAAAAAAGATAGCTTTTTCAACAAATGGTGCTGGATCAATTGAAGGTCAGCATGCAGAAGAATGCGAATTGATCCATTCTTATCTCCATGTACTAAAATTCACTCCAAGTGTATCAAGGACCTACATGTAAAACAAGACACACTGAAACTAATAGAAAAGAAACTGGGGAAGACCCTTGAGGACATGGGCACAGGGGAAAAGTTCCTGAACAGATCACCAATAGCTTATGCTTTAAGATCAAGAATTGACAAATGGGACCTCATAAAATTACAAAGTTTCTGTAAGGCAAAGGACATGGTTAAAAGGACAAAACGGCAACCATCAAATTGAGAAAGGATATTCACCAACCCCACATCTGATAGAGGGCTAATATCCAATATATACAAAGAACTCAAGAAGTTAGACCCCAGGGAACCAAATAATCCTATTAAAAAATGGGGTACAGATCTTAACAAAGAATTTTCACCTGAAGAAATTCAGATGGCCGAGAGGCACCTTAAGAAGTGTTCAACATCATTAGTCATTAGGGAAATGCAGGTCAAAACAACCCTGAGATTTCACCTTACACCAGTCAGAATGGCTAAGGCCAAAAACTCAGGAGACAGCAGGTGTTGGCAAGGATGTGGAGAAAGAGGAGCACTCCTCCACTGCTGGTGGGGTTGTAAGATGGTACAACCACTGTGGAAATCAGTCTGGAGGTTCCTCAGAAAACTGGACATGAGACTTCCAGAGGACCCTGCTATACCGCTCCTGGGCATATACCCAAAGGATTCCCCGGCATGCAATAAAGACACATGCTCCATTATGTTCATAGCAGCCTTATTTATAATAGCCAGAAGCTGGAAAGAACCCAGATGCCCCTCAAAGGAGGAATGGATACAGAAAATGTGGTATATTTACACAATGGAATACTACTCAGCAATTAGAAACAATGAATTCACAAAAATTTTAGGCAAATGATTTGATCTGGAAAATATCATCCTAAGTGAGGTAACCCAATCACAAAAGAATACACATGGAATGCAATCTCTGATAAGTGGATATTAATTAGCCCAGAAGTCCTGAATACCCAAGGCACAAATTGCATAACAAATGACTCCCATGAAGAAGTATGGAGAGGGTCCTGATCCTGGAAAGGATCGATCTAGCATTGGAAGGACAGAGAAAAAGGAGGGAGGTGATTGGAGAAGGGATAGAGAGAAGAAGGTTTATGGGACATATGGGGAGGGGGGATCCGGGAAAGGGGAAATCATTTGGAATGTAAACAAAGAATATAGAAAATAAAAATATTAAAAAGAAAAAAAGAATAATAATAATAAAAAAGAATACTCAAATATTTTGGAAAAGAGCCTTATGTTTATCTGTCCATTGTAAATAAATATTATGTTGTGACAAAAGAAAAGTTTAAAAGGAAGAAAGTGAACAATTTTTATAACTGACTTTTGCTCTAAGACATGTACAAAATGGCATGTTCTAAAATTATTTTCATATCTTTTGCAATACATACAAAAGGAAAAAATTATGAAGTATTTTATATTAGGAAGTGCAGTACGAATGGACCTGAGTATGAAGGGAACTCCCCTCTGACCACTCTATGAAGGGCACAGACCACACCCAAACACCAATTTCCAACAGAAAGATCATAAACAAGGCAAAGAGGCAAGGTATAATTTCAAGAGGTTAGAAAGGGGAGGTCTGTATTAGAATGAACTAGCTTTGGCTGGTAGGTTTTGAATGTTCATGCTAATCAGGGTAGCAAATGCGTATTTTTGATCACTGGACCTTGATGTCCTGATAGTTGGGCCTTGGTGACCAGTCTCAGGAATGAATCAGTCATAACATGTAGCCAAACCCAGCAGTGGTGGTGAATGGCTTAAATCCCAGAATTTGTGAAACAGAGACAGGCAGATGTCTGTGAGTTTGCAGCCAGCCTGGAACAGTGAGTTCCAGGGCAGGCAGGGCCACACAGAGAAACTGTATCACAAACAACAACAATGAAGAAAAATAAATAATAAATAAATAAATAAATAAACAAACAAAAAAGAAAGAAAAAGAAAGAAAGAAAGAAAGAAACAAAGGAGAAAGTAGTCAGAGAAGAAATAAGAGGTGGCTACTTTTAGGAATATGGATGTGTCTGACTAAGGGAAACTAAGGATTTAGCCAAGGAGAGGGCAGGGGAGAGCAGGACCTGCCTGTGCCTTGTTTGCCTTGCTCAAGCCTATTAGAGCCCTTCACATAAAAGACCAACCATGGGCCATTCTCACCATTTATTGGAATGAAAGCATGTTCTCCTACTTTTGCCAGACTTTCATCCTTGTCCTGTCCTTCTCATCAACACTTCCTAGATTCATTCTCTAATATTGCAAAACAAAGGCTTAACCTTTTTAGCTTAAAACACTCATTTGTTATCTCAGAGTGTGTAAATTTCCTGTCTCATTAGATAACAGAGCAACAAAGGATGTGCTTATTAAACATGCTGCTTTATTTTTCAATAGCTTCTTTCTGCCATTAAAATTAGTCCCCAAAACTTGTTCTCTCTCTCTCTCTCTCTCTCTCTCTCTCTCTTCCTCCCTCTCTTCCTCCCTCTTTCTCTTCCTCCCTATCTCTACAGGTAGTAAGAAGAGGCAAACCCATGACTTCTTTATTGTTATACTTTTTATTGTCTTTAAAACATTTGTTTTCAATGTTGACAGGTCTTAACTAAAGAAACCAAGTCTAGAGACATTGGGCTCTAAAGCTTGAGAACTTGAGGCTGTGACTTCCCTCTCTCAAAACTGGAAACTTATATATTTAAGATGTTCAAAACAAGGGAGTTTTGGCTCTAGACAAGAGTCTTAACAGCTAGTCTTCTAAGATTTAGATGTTGGTTCCCTCAGCCCTTCAAAACCTTGTTGTGCACACAGTCTTCAGTTCCTGTAGTCACACATCCCACACCACACATTTTCTGCTCTCCTCGCACTTTCATTTTCTCAGTTTTCTGCCATCATTTCTGGTCTTAGCTTCTTACAGTTCCTACCTCCAGTTCTTCTCTAAAATTGTTTACCTCCTCCAACTAGGTGCTGGAGCCAGGCCTTGCTTGCAGAATCCCTTGGAGGACAAATATTCCCATCATGCCTTTCATGTGAAGTTCTCTCAATATGAACTCGCTTACCTCCCCATCACTCTGTACATCGCCTGTTGCTCCACAGTGGACAACTGTAATCATGGGGGTGGCGGTTTATGGGGCTAAGGTGCCACCTCAGGTGGAGATATTTGAATGTTTTCATAAAAAGAGTTTCAATGGAAAATGTTTTCTTTCCGAAAGTGTGTAATATTTGTTGCATCTTCTGCCAGTCATTGAATCCAGTTCTAAGATTTCTAGGGATAAAATGAGCAAGAACAAGAACAAAACCAGAAACAACTTCTCTCTTCTTTACTGAGAACACCAGCTCACTAAATTCAGTATATTTGGCAAAGATTTCGCCTGCTAAAAGAAACATTGAGAAATGATCATTTCTATCACACAGTCACAGGAAGGTAAACAGGGCAATGCTAATTGGTGCCATCCTGAGAAGGAGAGAGAGAGACAGAGACAGAGAGACAGAAACAGAAAGACAGACAGAGAGAGAGAGACAGAGACAGAGAGAAAGAAGCAGAGAGAGAGAGAGACAGAGACAGACAGAGAGGCTAGCAAGCCTCAGCCACCATTGACAAGGTGTTCTGATGTTTAGCTCACTTCAATAAAGGCAGGCATGGGTGCAATAGCAGACTTTTCCTCTGAGCATATTTCTCTTGAGAGACTCCACACTTCAGCTGATAGCTCCTTCATGGTATCCCAACATCCTGATGTGATGCTGTAGTTCTTGCTTTGAGGGATAAACAGTTGAAATGAAGTTTGAAGTTAGTCATTTTACTTGGCTGTACAGTTGTGGTTATTTGCAGATATTCCAGAACTCCAAATCAGTGCTTTAGTGAGGTTCCCCATGGTCCCACAGTCAGACCCAACATGCCCAACCAGCAGGTGCATGCCAGTGTTTACCACACTCCATCTGTGGATGAACCATGCCTGTGATCCACCAGCTTCTAGGAGACACTGAAACCACTTTTAGATTTGTATGTTTTTGTCTGAGTGTTACTTGAATTTCCATAAAACTTTAAAATATGCTGAAAATACAGAGGAAAAAAATGACATGACCATAATCCTCAATTAATGCTAAATAGACAAAACAAAGAACAAACAGGGCATAAAAACATAGCCTTCTGTTTTCCTTCTCCTTTGAAGAAACAATCTGTTGTGGTTTGGCATCATATGATGCAGGGCCCAGTGTTGTATACAACACAACAGTATGAGCATGAAAGTCAGTGACCATTTAGAAAACAACACAAAGCTTAACAACTCAGAGCTTGGAGGAAAGAGACTCTTAGCTCTCTAGAGTCCTCCAGTCTGTTCCAGACCGCTGCTCCTGTTTGTACTGATGTAGCACACTGAATGTGTATGTTGGTGGTGGATAAAACACAGGAGAGTGGTTCACCAGGCAAACAATGAAGACCAAGACACTGCCTGCTAATGTATTTAGAAAAAGGGCACATCACAATTATGTTTGATTGTAATTTTACCAATTACAACCCTGTGTACAGATGGTTTACAGATCCACCAATCACTGCCTTACATTTGTATTAACCACATGCTTCATGTATGAACCAACCATAGCCGTAGCAGGATCCTTTTTCATTTCAGTTACTAGTTAAGTTGGGACACAGAGCTGTGAATGTCATCTTGATATTTTCCTTCATATGTGGAAATATGTTTTGTTTGTGCTCGTTCTGTTCCAAGACTGGTTTTCTCCAGGCCCCCTTCTCTACTTCAGCTGGTTCTCTTTCCCTAGTTTTTCCATTTTATGCATTCCATTACTGTGTTTTCCGAACTCTCTTAAAATCACTTTCTTCACATCACAATCCCTGTTCTGGTTTCATGACCTTTTAAAATATGTGCACATACACTTTTAATCCCAGGATCCGTGTATGGGAAAACACCATGCTTTTCTTCCTGAGCTTGCCGTATGTAACACAATGATTTCCAGTTGCAGGTACTTTCCTACAAATGTCGTGATTTCATTTTTCTTTATGGCTCCTCCAGAAGGTTCCACTGGCCTTACGTACTATGTGCATACAGCGCTGGAAGATGCTCATCTGTGTGTACATCTAATTGGTTCTCTTGCCTGTCTATCATGAATAATACAAAGGCGATCATGAGCATGCGGTCATCTCTGTGGCTTGTTTGCAAAAGTGTACAGCTGGGTTATATGGAAGTTCTATTTTCAGTTTTGGGGACCATCCACACTGGCTTCTGTAGTGGCTGCACACTACTATAACAAATGCTACTCTTCCCACTTCAGCTCTGGCATTAGGTGTCACTTGCAACCAGAACTCCAAGAAAGCAAAACAAGAATCTGGTGACCTGAGTTTCTTCAGAAATATAGACTTGTTCTTGGAATGTGCTTTTGTGCTCCTGCCAAGGGTAGCAGACAGGAGTGAATTTTCTTTACGTTTTTTATTACGACTAACTATTGCTATTTGATTACATACTTCTGTGGAAAGACATGTTCTTGCATGGGTGGCTTGCCTCTTGCATTTAACTATACTTGTGATTGTACACTTCACTCACAGGACTTTTAACCCCTAGAGTAAGCTTGTCTGATGCTCTGAATAAAGTTAGCTATGGTATGAGACTTTAGGCCACCTCATTTTTAGGTTCCACTCTCCCAGCTTCATGCCACCATAATAAATAACTTGCTTTTGGAGGATGGTAGCTGTTCTCTGACTGTAGTGAGATAGAAACACTATTTTTATTTTTATGTTTGTGTTTGGTTTTGTTTTTTCAAGACAAACTTTCTCTGAATAACCCTGACTGTGCTGGAACTCACTGTGTAGACCAGAGTGGCTTCAAATTCAGAGACCCACATGCCTGGGCCTACTGAGTGTTAGGACTAAAGGCATGAGCCACCATTCCTGGCCTAATCAGTTTTACATTTTACATTTGTTCTCTCTCTCTCTCTCTCTCTCTCCCCTCCCCCCCCCCCCCGTTTGTGTATTCATATGTGTGTGGTCCTATGCTTGCCAAGGTGTGTACATGGAAGTAAGAAGACGAACTACCAAAGACCTACCAAAGTTAGCTCTCTTCTTCCACCCCATCAGTTCCAGGAGTTGACCTCAGGTCTTCAGGCCAATCATCAAGCACCTTTATCTAATGAACCATCTCTTTGGTCTGCCAAGAAGTTTTAGTTGGAATTTCTCTGATGGCTAAAGATATTCAGTACTTTTTTTCAAGTCCTAATTGGCATTTGCCTCTGCTTTCAGAACTGTCTGTTCAGTCCATCAGAACATTTGTTGACGGGATGATCCATGGTTGTAGTTTTCACTTTTTGCAGGTCTTTATACATCCTAGATATTAATTCCCTATCTGATGCTGCTTGGTAAACCTCCATCGCAGAACCCTCCTGTTTTCTTGGTTCCTATCTCAAAACATGTGACTTCTCTCTTCCTCTTGTCTTTTCCCCTCAAAATCTAATAAAATACTCCTCAAGCTTCCTATTAGTCAATTCTATAACTCCTTTAGCAATGAGACAAATAATAAGTAAACAGGAAGCCTAGATACCTGATAACATTTGTTGTAACTTTCTAATAAGATATAAGCCTCAGTGCCAGGATGATTTAACAATAAATACTTGCTTGTCAGAATCATTTAGTTGGATGACTCTGTTTGGTTTTGTTTGCTTTTCTTTATCAATCCTGGTGATTTAAAGTTTGTGGGTGGACTCTGGGCAGGTGGGGAAGAGAGTAGGTGGGATCAAATCCTGGAGTGGTAGGGGACTAGAGAGATGGGGTGGATGAAAAGGGAGAGCTGGGGGGAGAATACTGAGATTAGGAAGAATTTTGTGTAATTCCTGGAATCTATGAGAATGATCCCAGTGAGGACTTTCAGTAATGGGGGATGTGGTGTTTCAACTGGCCATCTCTTTCAGACAGGCAAAGCTTCTAGTGGTGGACTGGGTTGCATTTGGTTGAGTTGGTGGTAGTGGGAGTCCTGTGAAGATCCTTAAACTGAGGCTGATGTTATGATAGAGGATTTTTTTCAGAAAATTGACAGTGGGGCACAATTGCTAAGGAGAGTATCTACACAGCTCATTGAAAGTAGAAGGGTGAAATCTCAGGGTTGTTTTGATTTGCATTTCCCTAATGACTAATGAAGTTGAGCATTTTTTAAGATGCTTCTCTGCCATCCGAAGTTCTTCAGGTGAGAATTCTTTGTTTAACTCTGTACCCCATTTTTTATTAGGGTTGTTTGGTTTTCTGGAGTCTAACTTCTTGAGTTCTTTATATATATTGGATATTAGCCCTCTATCTGATGTAGGATTGGGGGCTTTTCCCAATTTGTTGGTTGCCGATTTGTCCTCTTGATGGTGTCCTTTGCCTTATAGAAACTTTGTAATTTTATGAGGTCCTATTTGTCAATTCTTGATCTTAGAGCATACACTATTGGTGTTCTGTTCAGAAACTTTCTCCCTGTACCGATGTCCTCAAGGGTCTTCTCCAGTTTCTTTTCCATTAGCTTCAGATTGTCAGGCTTTATGTAGAGGTCCTTGATTCATTTGGATTTGATCTTAGTACAGTCAGAATGGCTAAGGTTAAAAATTCAGGAGACAGCAGGTGTTGGAGAGGATGTGGAGAAAGAGGAACACTCCTCCACTGCTGGTGGGGTTGCAAATTGGTACAACCACTCTGGAAATCAGTCTGGCAGTTCCTCCGAAAACTGGGCACCTCACTTCCAGAAGATCCTGCTATACCACTCCTGGGCATATACCCAGAGGATTCCCCACCATGTAATAAGGATACATGTTCATAGCAGCCCTATTTATAATTGCCAGATGCTGGAAAGAACTCAGGTATCCCTCAACAGAAGAGTAGATGCAAAAAACGTGGTATATCTACACAATGGAGTACTATTCAGCCATTAGAAACAATGAATTCATGAAATTCTTAGGCAAATGGATGGAGCTAGAGAACATCATACTAAGTGAGGTAACCCAGACTCAAAAGGTGAATCATGGTATGCACTCACTAATAAGTGGATATTAACCTAGAAAACTGGAATACCCAAAACATAATCCACACATCAAATGAGGTACAAGAAGAAAGGAGGAGTGGCCCCTTGTTCTGGAAAGACTCAGTGAAGCAGTATTCGGCAAAACCAGAATGGGGAAGTGGGAAGGGGTGGGTGGGAAGACAGGGGGAGAGAAGGGGGCTTACAGGACTTTCAGGGAGTGGGGGGGCTAGAAAAGGGGAAATCATTTGAAATGTAAATAAAAAATATATCGAATAAAAAATAAAAAATAAAAAAAAGAAAGTAGAAGGGCTGAGCAGGTGCTTGTATTAAGATTTCACCCATAAGTTCTAGTTGCTTTGTTGTGGGAAGGTCCTCTGCAAGCTATTGAAAGAGATGTATGAACACTTACTCAGCCACAAAACCTTTGAACAACAATCTGTCCAGCCTGCAAGGAGTGCTTGGGCAATGGCAGTGACGAATTTGTGGGAGTGGCCAATCAATTTCTTACTTAATTTTAGGCCCATTCTGAGAGGGGCTTCTGAGAAGCCCATACCTTACAGTGCTTAGATGATCAGGAACTTGAACCTGGATAGCCCACAGACTTATGGTAGTAATATACAAATGGGTTTTAATATATATAGTCATAAATATTTTTCAACCTACTTTTAATATGGGTTCAACCTCTCCTCTAGCCCACCACCAGCAGATGTAGTGGAAGAAAAAATTATTAGGGTATAGGGGACATGCATCTGTTCAGCAACAGTTCTTTGGGACTGAGCTCCATCCTTTTTTCAATAGTTCAGTCCTATAGCAAACACCAAACATGAGCCAGCAGTTGCATACCAGTCCTCTAGTCCGGCAGACAGCACACACAAACTAGCAGCTAAAATTTAGTCCTTTTGTCAAATAAACATCAAGCACAAACCAGTATCTGTAGTTCAATCCTGAAGGAACTCAAAGACTCATGAAACAGCCTGAGGTGAGGCCTCAGAAGTGGCAAACTGCTGCAGGAAATTCATGAACAGTTCTTGAGTGAGTTTCTTGCTGATAGTACTGCCAGTGGAGTGCAACAATGCTATGTAAGGCAAACCAATACATGTGTGCCTTTAGTGAAGAATATTGAGCCGGAGCAAACCAAACCAATACTCAGTGCTACTCTCCCACTATCTATGGGGTCATATTTATTCTCCTTCATGCTGGGTCCTATATAAAAATATCCAATATATATAAAAAACTCAAGAAGATAGAGAGAGAGAACCAAATAACCCTATTAAAAATGGGGAATAGAGCTAAACAGAAAATTCTCAACTGAGGAAACTCAAAGGGCTGAGAAGCACCTAAAGAAATGTTCAACAGCCTTAGTCATCAAGGAAATGCAAATCAAAATGACCCTGAGATTTCACTTCACACCAGTCAGTATGGCTAGGATAAAAAACTCAGTGGACAGAAGATGCTGGCAAGAATGTGGAGAAAGAGGAATGCTCCTCCATTGTTGGTGAAATTGCAAGCTGATACAACCACTCTGAAAATCAGTTTGGAGGTTCCTCAGACAATTGGACATAGTACTACCTGAGGACCCAGCAATACCATTCCTTGGCATATACCCAGAAGATGTTACAACATGTATTAAGGACACATGCTCCACTAAGATCATCAAAGCCATATTTATAACAGCCAGAATCTGGAAAGAACCCAGATGTCCCTCAAGAGAGGAATGGATACAGAAAATCTGGTACATTTACACAATAGAATACTATTCAGCTATTAAAAACAATGATTCCATAAAATTTGCAGGCAAATGGATGGAACTTGAAATTATTGTCCTGAACGATGTAACTCAATCACAAAAGAACAAACATGGTTTGTACTCACTGATAAGTGGATATTAGCCCAAAAGTTCAGAATACACAAGATTCAATTCACAGACCACATGAAGCATAAGGAGAACCAAAATGTGGATACTTCAGTGCTTTTTATAAGGGTGAACAAAATACTCACAGGAGGAAATATGTAGACAAAGTGTGGATCAGAGACTGCAAGAACGACCATCTAGAGACTGCCCCACCTGGGGATGCATTCCATATACAGCCTCCAAACCCAGATGTTACTGTGGATGCAGGAAAGTGCCTACTGAAGGAAGCCTGATATGGCTGTCTCCTGAGAGGCTCTGCCAGAGCCTGACAAAGACAGAGGCAGAAGCTCACAGCCAACCATTGGACTGAGCTCAGGGATCCCTGATAGAGGAGTTGGAGAAAGGACTGAAGGAGCTGAGGGGGTTTGCATCCTCATTGGGGAGCAACAGTGTCAACTCCAGACCCCCCTGGAGCTCCTGGGGACTGGGCCTTCAACCAAAGAATACACATGGAGCAACTCATGGTGCTGGCCACATATGTGGCAGACGATGGCCTTTTTGGACATCAGTGGGAAGAGAGGCCCTTGGGCCTGAGGGTGTTCAATGCCCCAGTGTAGGGGAATGGCAGGGCAGAAGGACTGGAGTGGGTAGGTGGGGGAGCACCCTCATAGAGGCAGGGGGAAGGAGAGAGGTATGGGATAGAGGGGTTCTAAAGGGAAGATCTGGAAAAGGGAAATATGTGAAATGTAAATAAAGAAAATATCCAATCGAAAAATAAACAAGTGAATAAATAAATAAATAAATAAATAAATAAATAAATAAAACAAAGCCATCCTTTCACCTGTGTCTTCTTCACTTATGTGACCCAGCAAAATGTCATTTGACATAACTAATATTTCACTAAAAGTGTCCACTGAAAATATATGTATATATAAATATGTGCAGATATTTGTATGTATGAATGTGTGGATGTGTATATATGTATCATATATACATATACATATATATGTATATATGAGATTCTTTATGGTGTTCTGCTATATTCATGGATTGGTGCCTTATCTCCTTGTTATCAGAGAGATTTTCTCTGGCAGCATAGGGAGCAGTGTAGAGAACTTCAGCCAGGCATTATGCAGAGAAAGAAATTAAATTAGAGGTTTCCATCACGTCCCTTCCCTCAAAACATGGATGATTCCTTGGAGAGGGAGAGGAAAGATGGTTGCAGTCAGAGGGATAGAGGATATGAGTAAACATGGTCCACCGAATCAACTAAGCAGGGCACATACGGGCTCACAGAGACTGAAAGAGCAACACAGGTCCTGCGAGGGTCTGCCCCAGATCATCTGTGTATATGTTGTGGCTCTTAGCTTGGTGGCTTGGTGGCATTCCTAACAGTGGGAGCGGGTGTGCCTTTCACTCCCTTGCTTGCTCTTAGGACTCTGTCCTGTTGGGTTGCCTTGTGTTATTGCATCTTGTTTTGTCCTTTTTGGCTATTGTCTCTTAGAGGCCTGTTCTTAGCTGAAGAGAAAGCAGAGGGTAGTCAGTCTTGGGGGAGAGTGGAGGTGAAGGTTTGAATCTGGTAGGAGTGGAGGTAAGAGTAACTGTGGTCAGGGTGAATTGTTTGAGAGAAGATACAATTCTCAGTGCAAAGCAAAACAAAAGCACAACAAGCAAACAGCAAAACCTCACGGTAAAGGAAAACTCCTGAGTTCAGAAGCTTGAGTACTAAACTGCTCCATGTGTCTTGGTGTCATCATGATGAATGGAATGTAACTTTATACCTGTGCCGTCTAAAGCCGGCTGAGAGGGTATGGGATGCATCGATTGAAGGCTGCTCGTTTGTCGAGCTCACCACTCAACAGCACCACAACAGTAAGGGTTATCACACACGGTGAGTGACATCCTGAAAGGAAGCTGTGGGGGTGGACAAAGCGCTTTGTATTTGCGGAAATAAAAAAAAAAATCCCATTTCCAAATTGTACATACTCAATTATCATGTCTATGGTCCTAGCGTGGACAGATTTTATATCCTTTTATGAATCGCTATTTTTACTTAACATTTGAAGAAAATATGTAAGGATGCAAAGCTCATCCTAAACTAAGAATATAAGGTTCAAAATGGTAACCTGTTGCAGTTCCTTGAAACAGTCTTTGACAATGTATCGAGTTGTACACAAACAACCATTAAAGCAGAAAATGTCACAATGGGATCTGTATGAATGAACTTTGCTTCAAGCAGATGGATACAATATACCTATTAATAACATTGCTTGACTTAACTTTTTACTTTTAAAAAATGCCTGCTTTTATTTTAGTTTCATTATTAAGATTATTTGATAAGTTGATAAGTTAGTCTGAGGGCTATAGAAAGAAGTATTTTTGTTTTTTAATTTCGGCTTTCATAAATTAGAAAATTGTGGTGCTTTCAATCCAGTCACTTAATTAAACAAGCACCATGATAACTGTAGTAATAACATGATGCCACAGGTCCTGTGGAGGAGAAGGCTTCATTTACTTTGTTTTGAACAAGATTAACATGGTCCAGGTTTTCTGAAATACATAATACATGAAAGTCATTTGAGAAAGATACCATGATTTATGGCTTCTCATGTTTACATTAGACCTATATTTAATTACCAGTGTCTGGTTGTCAGAAAGTCATATATTTGTAAAAGATAAAGTTAAAAATTTGGACCTTTTAGGGCATTTGTAAGAGTGTGTCTATTTAAAACACATCAGTTACCAAAATCATTTTAAAAGGGACTTGACTTTGAAGTGAAATACCCCCTTATCACACAAATGCTTTGAAAATGAAACACTGCTTTACCACGGAGGAAACGGTGAAATCCATGAACTGTTTATCAGATCAAAACAGCCTTTCCCCAATAAAGGTAATGAAAATCTAGCCAGTGACAGATTTTATAAACTAGATTTTAAATAAATATATTTAGTCTTCAGATTTAATTAATAGATATGCTTATTTAAAAATGATATAATTTTTAATATCAATTACACAGGATTCGGTGGGATTAAAAAAAACAGAGTGAACATGCTATTTGTCTCTCAAAGAATACTTAGCTTAAAGAGGAAGTTTACATGAGTACAGGTTTACAAAGATTGGGAAAAATACTAGGTGTGACAGAAAACATGGTATGTTTCTATTATGGTTACTATTTTGTGTATTTCATTACTGATGGAATTTAACATTGGATTGACTTACTCCAGGACAGATTTAAAAATATTTGTGTTAATACTTGGAGACTTCATCATATTTTTCTTCATCCCACTTTCATCATTTTGAAACTTTATCACACTTTCATCATATTTACTTCTAACTCCTCCCCCTTTTATAACCATTCAACTTCATGTCCTTTTCTTTTCTATTTTTCAAAAAACCCATCAATGACAATTTGTGCTTTAAATTTACTTATGTAGATGAAACCATCTACTAGAGTATAGTTGACCTCCCATGAATCAGACCCTTAAAGAAAACTGACCATTCTTACCCCTACAAACTATCAACACTCTAAAGAGTGTTAGGGATGGGACCCATGGACATCTTCTCACTTCAGGCTAAAATGTTAACTGGTTTGATCTTGTGCCAGTCTTAAGAAGGCAACCACAGCTGCTTTGAATTCATGAATGCCATAGTCATGCTATATCCATCAATGTCCCAGAGACCCTACAAAATTATATAGGATATAGTCTTTCCTCTTGATTACCCACCAGAACTTGGCAGGATCATAATACTGAAGACACCACACACACACATTGGTTACAACATAATGAGAAATAAAGTTGGTGATGACCTACAAGCTTCCTCCTTGCTTGTTAATTTTCATAGTAATATAAGGTGATATGCACCTTACCACAGGGTGGGCTGGAGTGGGAGAGTCATCAGCAGGCCCAGCTGTGAACCATGGGAACAGAAATAATAATATGGGCATGAGGTCAATAATAGTATGCATACTGTGGAAGTAACTAATTGCTTTCTGGTTAGATGTTTAAGGCCCTCTACAGACTGGGGGATACATTCCTGATATTGTATATTTGAACAAGAGCCCATGACTGTGGTGTGCACAGGCCTCAGGGGTGTAAACTTTCTATTATCATTCTGCTAAATGAACATGGTAGAGCCAGAGGCCAGGGAGTGCCAGCGAGAATCATGTCTTCTTGGATCTCTTATGAGTAGATTTTGAGCAAATTATGTAGTTTTCAGAGTTAACTAGATTATTATATGTTTTAACTGCAAAAAAGATTGCTGCCATTCATTATCATATGCTATATTTTTTTCCATGAAAGTCCCTTTTGACAGTATATGCAAATAGATCATAGCTGTTTGTTACAAGGAAGAAGCTATGGTACCCTACATTTTACCACTTTCTGGGAACTTTTTCTTTATTGGAAATCACTGAAGCTGTAAAAGTGTCCTTATATAACCTAAACAGTTTTGTACTTGAGGATCAAGGTTTAAAAAAAGAAACAAACACACAAAAAGCCACCATCACCACCACCAACAAAAAAACACAAAGCAACAAAATAATTCAAAAAATGTAGTTCACTGATTTCTTTTTATTAGTTACTTTTATTTAGAATTATTCTCCAATTACGTACAAAATTATATGATTTAGTTAAACGAAATTCACGTATGTATACTGCCATTTTAGTGGTTTATGAAGTTCAGCTCATCTGGACCTTCCCTTTCCATTTCCTTCTCTCAACCTTTTTCTGTTGTCAGCTGTCCGCAATATACAGGTCATTCTGCCTGGATTTGCAGGGGTGAACACAGTTCTGTTTTCTGAAATGGGCTTCTGAAAACGTTTACTAAGGTGACCATGTGATGCACCACTCTCTTAGGTTATGAGTGCACTAAAAAGAGGAACAACCACTGACAAAAGCCAGGAGATGCGTGTGAGCAACAGTTTTCATTACATTTCGAAGCCCTGTTCCTTCAGTCCATGCCATGCAGCAAGATGCCTATCTTAGTTTGGGTTTTATTGCTGTGGAGAGACACCTTGACCAAGGCAACTCTTATAACAGAGGATTTAATCGAGGCTTGCTTTACAGTTTCAGTCCATTATCCTGGCAGGAAGCATGCAGCCTGCAAGCAGCCATGGTGCTAGAGAAGCCTAGAATTCTTCATCTTGATCTGAAGGCAGCCAATAGGAGAGTCTCTTCTGAAGGCAGCTAGAAGGATGCTGCCTTCCGCACTGAGTGGAGCTTGGCCACAGGAAGTCTAAAAGCCCACCTACTACTGGTTGTACTTTCTCCAACAAGGCCACACCTCCTCCAGTTAGGCTGAATCTCTTGATAGTGCCACTTCTCATGGGTCAAGTATATTCAATTCACCACAGTGCGATGGCTACAGATGCTGTCATGGGATTATTTTTTAATTCAGTCAGTATAGTAAGTCAGAACTTCTAAAAGTAGCAAATTCTCTTTGCCAGATCTGCCGGTTGATGTCCCTAAGAAAATGTTGTTAAAGTTAAAGCTGATGGAAAGAAGATGTCACTGCAAAGGCAGTACCTCTTTGAGTCCAGAGCTTTAAAACGTCATGTATTCTTACTGTCTAGATGTGTGGCTATCAAGCTTTGGTATGTATTAGAGTCACCTGGAGGAGTGCTCATAAACATGTAGCGCCATTGCTGCAATGGGTCCTACTTCCTCCAGACTGTCTAACTCTGAGAAGAAACCCATGAATTTGCATTTCTACAAATTTCATAATACTGCTGAGACCAGACATCTCAGACCCACGCTTCAAGAGACACTTTTATTTGCATAATGAGAATAAATGTCACCACAGGAGAATAGCTAGGCCCTTAGATGATCATTTACTAAGACCAGGACCAAAATGAGTTTGAGGTTTTCTAAATAATTTTATTATTTCATCAATGTTATATTCTACTGGGCTAGAGCTGGCTTAAATTGGATTTTTAAATGAGGATTTATGTATGTATGTATGTATGTATGTATGTATATATATATTTTTTTTAAATTATTTTCAATGTGAATGTGTGTGCCTGAATAGATTTGTGCGTACCATGTGTTTGATTGTATATTTCTGTGTGTATGTCAGGTATGTGCATTTCCACAGAAGCCTAAAGAGCTTATTGTGTCTGCTGGAGCTGCAGTTACATGTGGTTGTGAATGGCCAGATGTAAATGATTGAGAACTGAATTCAGGTCCTATGCAACAGCAGAAAGTATTCCTAGCCCAGTCACCTTTCCAGCCAGCAGTGTTGCCATTTGGGGTGTAAGAAAAACACAGAAAGACTAATGATTTTTCTAGCTTCTAATATTTGATCATTTTTATAGGCAATTTGGTGTGTAATAACTTCCTTGAGAAAATTAAAAGTTTCCTTTCATGTTATCAGGAAACTAAAACAAACTTAATTACAATTCCTAGAATAATGGTGGCTATAACCACATTACTTACAATATTTTAGTATAATAATTTTGAGCCCTCTTTGCACCTTTTAAAATCTTCCTAGAAGAATGGTCTTTCTCAGTCTAACACTGCTGTAGAACTTATGAATTTATAGTTAGAAGTGTGTATTGATTGCAAAGAAATGAATAAATACGCTTTGGTTCAACTGAATCCAACTTTGCAGAAATTACTGGGTCATTATATATAAATTCTGGAATAGTGAAAGGTAAGGGTATATATGGAGTGGACCACATTGTACTGATTGTCTGTGGCACTACACACATGCGGAGACCAAAGGACAATTTTGAGGCATTGGTTCCCCCCTTGCACTATGTGGGTTTCGGGGAAAGACCTCAGGTTATCAGGTCAAGCAGAGAACACCTTTCCAAGCTGAGCCATCCTGCCTGCACAATCTTTTGATTGGTCTAATTTGCTAAAATATTTTTTCATCTGATCTTATTTGCTCCTTATACATGCTACTTTCTAGATGTCCAAGTCTGATAATACTTGATATCTTTATAAAATCCTCCATAGATTCTTTTCCCTTTACAGTAATAATCAAAAGCCTGAATGTGTCCCAAAAGCCAGAATTACCCAGCCAACAAGCATGAGGTAACTCATGTCTATTTCCCCAGGCACACCTCAAACCAACCTTTCCTTTCATCTCTCCATGACAACCTTGCTGGCTTTCTTCAGTAAGTAGCCCCTGGAGGCTCTGGGCCTTTGCACATGCACTTTCTCTGTCTTACATCATGTTAGTCTCTCATCTTTGTTTGCAGGTTAGATCTGAGTTTGCATCCCGCATACCACCCAAGGAATATAGAAGACCCCATTCCTTTTGGTGTTTTTGTTTCATGGCTTTCGTCAGAGTTCTACTAAAGGCATTTCTGTCTTATTTGACCAACGCCTGCTTTCTTTCAGAAGGCTGAGCCCCACAGTAGACCGCTGCTCGCTACCAAAAGCATCCATGGACACTGGAGTAATTCCTATACACATACTCTGAACTCAATGAACTTCACCAATTATTTAATAACTGTGCTTCTTTTCTTTTTCACTATTTGGTAGTCCCCACTTGTCCAACAGATCACAAAGATTCTTCTCACATGCCTGCCATTTTGAGAAGCTACTCATAAGATTTCACTACGGTTATTCTTAACTTTAGGGCCTGCTAAAATTATCTGGGGAGCTTTTAATAAATACCCATACTCAGCCTCACCACAAAGCCATTAAATCAGCATTTCTGGAGGTGGGACTCCAGCAACAGTTTTTTAAAAAGCTCCCTAGGTGATTCTAATGTGTAGCCAGGATTGTGAAACCCGCTTTCCTGGATGAAATCTGAATACCTGTCTCTTCACAAGCCATATGAACCAGGACTCTTGGTGTATTGCATTTCTAATTCTGATTATATGGTTGTTTTATTACTTTATTGTCTATGTATTTATTTATGTCTCACAGCAGTTACTTAAAGTCATATATTGGTAAGTCTGATCTTCGTCATGATAACACTAAATAGAACATATTGCTCATAGAAACAGGTTTCTAGTAGGAGCTGTGAAAGGTAAACTATGTAGCCAGATACAACTGAGATTCAGACTGGAAATCCTCGCATGTTTAAAGTAATGGGTTTGACAAACTTGACTCAAGAATTGTCTTTATATTCATCTCTCGTTGTGGACATGCAGTCTTTTCCTCTAAGGGTACAAATGTACCAGTGTCAGCCTTGAGTGAGCAAATGTATCAGAGCACCTCCCTTGTAGGACAGCCATAGCCATTGCATCTATGTCTATTGTCATCTGACAACTGAAAGGGCACCTTGCTAATTCTAGGATGTCTGGAGAACAGCAGCTATCAGCGTTGTTGCAAAAGCAGAAGCTGAGGAGACTTGCGGTAGGGAGACAGCGTTAGAAAGACTGAAAGAGAGCCCTGGTGAAATCAGGAAGCTTTTCCCTCAGAGGGCAGTTGCTGCAGGGAGGGACTGAGTCATTCCCCCAGTATTGTCTGTCCTAGTTGCAGTGAACAGGAAGTGAAAGTTCAGTGTTGCTTACTGTCAATTACTGTCCACATAAACAGACACAGGAAGATCAAATCATGTCTCTTGGCCCTGTTGCCCTTGGATGTTTTGATAAACATATTAGCTAGTTACTCAGTATAAATTTAAACTTAACGTACCCCAGGGCCAAGTTTTATGATTTTCCTTTTGAATTTTCTCTTTTGTAAGCACCCTCTGTTCCCACACATTTTAATTTTCAGCTCACCAACTTCCAATCCCAGAGGCCTTTGCCTCCGTTTCGGCTCATGGGAGGGACAGTCTCATCATCCAGGCCCCTCATAAAGGTACACTTGGTGCCAGGGAGAAATCCCCCTGGGTCACTAATGGATATTCACACATCTGAGAACGCTGTTAAGAAGCTTCTGAAGTGGAATGCGATTCCAGCTGTAGCAATTACATACTGCTCATATTTCCTCGCTGGGACTCCGGGGAGTTCAACAACTGCCTATTAGCAAGCCGAGGATGGAAGGAAGCGCTGTAAATCTCACGAGCAGTGATAAAGCTGATGCTTCTGGACGAAGTCGGAAAGAGCGAGCTGCAATTATAAAACAGAACTGTGAACTTTGGCCTCTGGAAAAGAACAACACCCACGGAGCATTAATGAAGACCATGAGAGGGTAAACCAAACTCTAAACATTCCTTCTATCTCCGTTCGGTTATCTTGTTGCAAGCAGAATAAAGGACGAAAGTAAACATCCAGAATCCAAATTAGTCTGAAAGACTCATATAAACCTCAAACAAATACCCTCTCCTTTGGAACCTTCATAAACATTTGGGTTACATGAAATCTGGTCACACAAGTTGTGACAGAGGGTGACAAGCGTGTTGCCTGGCTATAGGTACCATTGAGAAAAGACTGAGTCTCTGAAAAAGTTCTTAGTCATAAAGGGATTGAATTTATTATTTAAACTTTATATAGAGTTTATTAAATACCTTCCATTTTTTTAGTATAATATGATTTATAATAACATACGGTGTTAATTACTGTGGCCATTGGTGGTAAGAAAACTGATGTTAAAGAAGTTTCAGAAATTCAAGGATGATACCAATATCTAACAGGGAAGAAGAAACGGGACAGCTAAATTCTGTTTGACCTTAAAGGGTACTTTCTCTCCTACTGAGACTCTAACTTGGCTCTATTTGTGGTGAATAAAATGGGAATGGGCATTTAAAGATCAAAAACAGAAGTCTATACAAATCACATATGCTTGACTTAGATACGTTTAGTTGTAAAAAAGACAATCTGGTGAGACAATAACTCATCTCTTCTCATTTTTAATAAATGAGGGAGTGAGCTGGGTGTGGTGGCACATGCCTTTAATCCCAGGACTTGGGAGGCAGAGGCAGGTGGATCTCTGAATTTGAGGCCAGCCTGGTCTACTGAGCGAGTTTCAGAATAGTCAGGGCTCAGAAGGAAAACAAAACAACAACAAAAACCAAAACAACAACAAAACAAAACAACAACAAAATAATTTTCTTATTTGGAAAACAAAACAACAAAACAAAACAAAACACAACAGGGCTCAGAAGGAAAACTGTCTCAGCAAAACAAAACAAAACAACAACAAAACAATTTACTTATTTGGAAGAATTTGTTATTTATTTGTATTTTGAGGTGGCATTTGGATGTGTTTGTAGTATAGGCTGGGTCTATGCATTCCTGGCTGTCCTAATTCGTCATCTTCCTTCCCTAACTTCTTATATGTCCATTTGTGATCATTCTTCTATTTAAGTTCTTATGCATTTTAAGGTGGGAACGGTGGTACGTACTTGTAATATCAACAATTAGGAGATGGAGGCAAAAGGATCACAAGTTTGAGGACACTCTGAGACTTACCATGAGCTCCTAGCCAGCCTGGGCTGCAGTAAGAATCAGAAGAATGATGATCTACCTTGCATAATTTGTTTGCATGTCTTTGTTATGTGTTTTTAATCTTTTCAGAAAAACGTAATAGTTTCTGAGACATAGATCCATTCACTATAAAATACTCAGGGCTATTACAAACCATTAACTTACATAAAACAAGCCAACCAAACACCATCATCCCTTTCACTAACCAAAAGGAGCTGGTTAGTACAGCTGGCATTTTGCAGATTAGCGATGGCACATGCTGGCCAGCAGGAAGTCTGTTGAAAAGATAACTCTCTTCTTTGTTGTCAAATGAAACATTATCAGATTAGAAAGGCTCATCTTGTGCCTTGCTACTGGAAAATCTCAAATAATTTTGAAATGGGAAAAAGTGTATGAAATCAAGCTTGTGACACACTTCCTCAGCTATATAACTTAACTGAGTCAGTCTCAATAGCTTCGCACCTTGCCATCTAGAGCATTGGCACTGGAAAGAAAGCCTAAATGGTCAAGCTTGAAGTTAAATGTATAACAGATAAAGGGAAGAGCAAACTTTCTGTGAGGTCTAAGAACCACACCCAGAAAAACAATTTGTCCTTTGGTGATGATGTTGATTTTTGACACAATATATTCTTCTTCCTGGCTTTAGGTAAAAGTCATGTAAGCCTCTCTCCATGAAATTCCTACTTTACTGCCAGCAAGTCATTGACACAATTCTTGAAAAACCCAGTTAGTCATATTCTGTAATTGCAAGTCTTATTGACCAGGCTAGTGCAGAAGACTGAGGAATGATAGATGGAAACAGATTTTGTGTAAGTTAGATATATTTTGGAAGTAGAGAAAGAAAGTTATCTGATAGTGGATTTTACTTCTTTGACAAAAAACTTTTTAATAATTAAGTTCAACACCTTGAGAACAATTCTTCTAGTATATGGGATCACCCCACAGAATTCTAGGCAGTATAACTTTAAATTCAAGTGCATTTTGTAAGCATAGGAGTTTGAGCATTTAAAAACTGCTTTGTTCATTGTACCTAGCTACAATATTAATTTAAAAAACTAAAAGATTTATTCATTTATTTTATGTATGTGAGTACACTGTTGCTGTCTTCAGACATACCAGGAGAGGGCATCAGATCCTGTTACAGATGGTTGTGAGCCACTATGTGGTTGCTGGGAATTGAACTCAGGACCTTTGGAAAAACAGTCAGTGCTCTTAGCTGTTGAGTGATCTCTCCAGCCCCATATTAATTGAAATTTAAAGGACCATTTTAGATAAATTCAGACTCTTCCAGGCTGCCTAGACTCCTCTGCCTGGGCCTATAAAATACAGTCTATCAATAATTCCTATTTTGCAGTTGTTATGAAGATTAAAGACAGGTAAATTTTTTTCTGATACTTCCCAGAAACTAACAAAGGAATATGTGAGTATTCTCTGTTTTGTTATGGTACACTGTACATTATAACTCAATAGAATAACATAGTTCTGTTGAGTTTTGTGTTTTAATTTATTTGGTAAAAAGTTTATCTCTTTTTAATTCCTTTTTTGATCTAAATGTGATAAGATTTATCATAAAGCATCTGATTTTTTTTCTGGCCAAAATTTTCTCTTAGTTTAAACTAATGTTTATATACACTGTAATTACAAAAATAATACTTTATGTGAAATTTATGCATGAAAGGATGAATCCAATTTTATATTCCCTAACAATTATGTAGTAATTGTATGTTATTCCAGATATTAATTTTAATAATTTGGGATTGCATTTCATTATATAGTTTCCTTATACTTGAATAGCAACCTAATTTAATTTGCTTACAGTTTGTGAGCATCTGCATATTAACTATAGCTATAATTCAAACAGTTCATGACTGTATAGTCTTTCCTGCATGCCTGTGCTATATTTAGATGGATACTCACCACTGACAGTTTTCTAGGATATTTCTATATAGTCACTTTCTGGTTATAAGAATCAAACATGATTTTCCATATGAAGCTGAGAATTGTGCTTTTAAAGTTCTGTGAAATAATTGTGTTGGAGTTTTGATGACAATTGCACTGAATATGTAGATTGCTTTTAGTAAGATAGCCATTTTACTATGTTAATCCTACTGATCCATGAACCTGGGACATCTTTATCTTCTTCAATTCTTTCTTCAGAGACTTGAAGTTCTTGTCATGCAAATATTTCACTTGCTTGGTTAGAGTTACACCAAAATATTTCATATTATTTATGACTATTATGAAGAATGTTGTTGCCCTGATTTCTTTCTCAGCCCATTTTTCATTTGTATAAAGGAGGGCTTCTAATTTCTTTGAGTTATTTTTATATTCAGCCATGTTGCTGAAATTGTTTATCAGCTGGAAGAATTCTCTGGTAGAATTTTCGGGGTTGCTTATGTATACTAGCATATAATTTACAAAGAGTGACACTTTATCAGCTGGAAGAATTCTCTGGTAGAATTTTCGGGGTTGCTTATGTATACTAGCATATAATTTACAAAGAGTGACACTTTGAGTTCTTCCTTTCCAATTTATATCTTGCTGATATTCTTTGGTTGTCTAATTGCTCTAGCTAGAATGTCAAGTACTATATTGAATAGGCAAGGAGAGAATGGGCAGCCTCATCTTGTCCCTGACTTTTGTGGGATTGCTTTAAGTATCTATTTAATTTGATGTTGGCTATTGATTTGCTGTATATTGCTTTTATCATGGTTAGGTATGTACCATGATTTCTTCAAGACTTTTAGCATAAAGAAGTGTTGGATTTTGTCAATGGCTCTGAGCACACTCTCAGAGAAGAAGGGGATAAAGAATTGGGGAGGGATTTTGTATGGGGCAGATTGGGAAGGGTTAGTGTTTGGGATATAAACAAACAAAGAATCAAACTTGTTTTGATCTGCATATCTTAAATTGTTTCTATTTAAATAAAGTCCAGTAAGAAGTGAAACTATTTTACTACATTGTTTCAGAAATGTACTAGCTCAATCAAACAGTGTTTCAAGTCTATATATCCACTTTTTTCAAGCATGTTAGATTAGGTTGTTTAAAAGGACAGTTTTGTGAACCAACACATGGTTTCATTGGTCAGTCACATCTTAAAACTTTGTAGTGATTTTGGTTGTAACAATTTTGATTTTTGTATTTATGTAAACAGATATTCCTGTTATCTATCATATAACACTACAGAAGCATGATCAAAACAGCATTAATTTTTATAAATAAGCTTGATACTAGAATAGTATCTGCCTCTGTCTCTTTCTTTCTCTTCCTCCCTCTCTGATAGGGAGAAGAGATACAACTTCACTTGATTCAATAATTCTTTACCAGTTTTCTATTAGAATTCACTGGGGAATTTGGTGATACAATTCCTTCCATGTCTGTTCATCTACATGTTCATTCTTGTTCTATTCTATAATGAGGAGGATTATTTCTTCTCTTTTAACTAGCTCATGGCCAGACATAACATCTTTTTGTTTGCACTTGTTTCTGAAGTAAACAGCAGGGTTAATTTATTGGGGACCACACATTGTTAATGTAATTATGTTGACAGTATCTTCATAATCATGCTTCAGGCTTGAACTTTCATCTTTACTGAGTCGGTCTCTCCAGAAAGAATAAAATCTAATCATCTACATTTTCTTTAGCTTTTGTGATTGAACTTTTATATCTTTTGATCTTCCACACATCAGTTTTCTAGTTCTTCCATTGAAAGCAATAAAACTACTCTAACAAACAATTTCAAATCATTTGAACTTTTATAGGGTATTTCTGAAGACAACAAAAATAATAGGCTCAGAAAAAAGCAGATGGCCTGACTAACTGAGAAGTTCAATAAGAGAGAAGAAGAAAGACAACTGACGTTTCCCCCACCTAAGTGGGAGGATTTGAAGGAGGGACAAAAAGAGGAGCTAACTCCAAAGTCATGAACTTGAAAGAGAGTAGCTTGGGAGCTAAGAAGAAATGTGTGGGGTTGATGGAGGAGAAGGAACATGTAATAATTATATTTTGATATATATTTATTATTAGTTATAGATTACTTTGAATAAATGATAATATACTATATATTACTTTGTATAAATAATATACATAAAATTTATTTGTATTAAATTCTATATTTATATTTAATTAATAATAAACATGTTTCTGGTTAATTTACACTTAACAAATATTTAAATATTAAAATAATTATATTTAATTTAAAACTTGCATGTTAAAACTGTAATTTAACCTTACTATCATTATTATGTTAATATGATGCATTTTTGTTGTGGTAGCTGAATGTTCTTGGTATTAAATAAATTAATTTTAAAAATATTGCTTTCATAAAATCTAATACAATTTTTATATTTTTCTTTGACTTTATATTATTTCTTAAATTCTCTAGAGATTCATTAATATTATATGTTAATAATTATTTTGTTTTCTTTCTCTAGCATTTACAGTTTTAGTCCTTGCATGACTTATTAGAGTATAGAATATAACTGGTAAAGTAATGATTGACACATTTTTCTAGTTTCTAATTTTAATTTTTGTTTGGTAACACATTATTGATTATGTATTGGTTCTAATCTAGTATATATATGTTTCATCATATTTAGAAATATTCTTCTGTCATTAGCCTAGAAGTACTATTTTAAAATTAGAATTAGATACTGAAATTTAAATTTATTTAAAAATTTGAATTTATTAATAGAATTTGAGTTTTATGAAATGTTTGCCGTATATTAAGAGTATATTTTTTCTTATTTATGATACTGTATATTATTATCATTTTTTTTTAGTAAATTACCCATCTACTCTTGAGATAAAGTCTTCCTTATTCAGAAGTTTTAGTAAGGTCATTGGCTGTATTCATATTCTACTGCTATGTTTGGCTCAGTATTATAAGCAAACTATGTTTATATTTTTATTGTATCTATTTTGGTACACTTTAGTTTCAGAATTTTATTTGCTTTTAAATAAGCTAAGACAATCTTTCTATTTATTTTTCCTGTATGCCAAAAATGTCTAATTTGACATTTTTGATATATTGGATCAATAGGTTTTTTTTGCTGTGGGCTTATTCTGTCAATGACAGAATGTTGAGCTATATTCCCACAAGAGGAAAGAAAGCAAAATCTACCTCCCTGACCCAAGTGTGAGCATTGGGCCAAGTGTGCTAGATATTGACAAATGTCTGCTAGCAAAGTAAAAATAGCTTCTGGCTAAAATCTGTTATGTGTTTTAGCAATAGTTTCATGTATATCAAAATTCTCCTGTGGTATCCTCCAGATAAGGCATTTTTTCATGGAATAGCATGGAGTTATCAAGTTATAAGGATTTCATGATACCAAAATTTTGTAATAGCACTACAATAGGATTCTAGGATATCTGTTTAAAACATTTATATTTTATTGATGAAGAAATTATAACTCAGATGTTTTAAAGGGTGTAATCTGCAATTACTTAATGATTGTTCTACACGATTAAAGCAAGCATGCTGTGGTAAGAAGATAAAAGGTACAGAAATTAAGAAAAACAAGACCTGTTGACACAGACATTAAGAAGGGTATTAACTCAGAGGTTTCTCTGTAGATGAAGTTCCAAGTCTCTACTTTTGCCCAATGAAAGTTTTTCTTACTTTTCTTTTTATGATAAGGGGGTTGTGTAGAGGGATTTTAATCCAGCTACATGGTTGGTCAGACCAACCTATGTTGTTCTTCCAATGAGGTTATGATACCCTTCTACCCTTCCATTCCTTCTGCCAGGTCCCCCACCAGGTTCCCTGAGCTCAGCCTGATAGTTGGCTCCAAGCATCCACATCTGCATTGGTCAGTTACTGGTTGGACCTCCCAAGGATCCACCACACTAGGTTCCTGTCAGCAAGCACCTTAGGTTTGATGTCTACAGACATGATAGATCCCTGGATGGGGCAGTCCCTGGTTGGCTCCTCCTTCAGTCTCTATTCCATCTTTGTCCCTGTTTTTCTTTTGGATAGGGACATTTCTAGATTAAAAAACTTGAGATAGGTGGGTGACCCCATCCCTTCACCAGGGACTGTGCCTATCTACTGGAGGTGATCTCAAGAGGTTCTTTCTCCCTCTTCTCTGCACATTTTGGCTAAAGTCATCCCTGTTGGGTCCTGGGAGTCTCACATTTCCCTGGTGTCTTGGACCCTCCAGTAGATATCTGCAGTTCCTCACCTCCCCTACTACATATTTTTGTTTGATTTCCTGACTCTTTGTACCTCTCTTACATCTCCTCCAGTTCCTGATACTGCCCTCTTATTTCCCCCCTACTCTCTCCTTCCCAGCCCCCCCATCCCTCCAGTTCCCATGATCACGCTGTTCCCACCTCAATGCAGGACTAAAGCATCTGCACTCTGGTCTTCCTTCTATGTTCCATATGGTTTGTGGGTTGTATTGTGGGCATTGTGAGCTTAAGGGCTAAAATCCACTTATTAGTGAATACATACATCTTTTGTGTCTGGGTTACCTCACTCGGGATGATATTTTATAGTTCCACCCATTTGCCTGCAAATTTCAGAAAGCTAGAATAAATGTTTGTATTTTGTTCAAAATGTAAATATGCTCATTTTGAATATAACTCTCAATGGCACCTCATAAATATGTATAATTGTTTTGCCAATTGAAAATTTTTGTTGTAAATTATTGTGTTTAAATGAGCAGTATAGAGCTTCAGGGCAACTGGAAGGATGAAGGGATGGAAAATATGAATGCAGTAATTGTTCCTGTTTATGAATGTTTTAGAATATAATAACATAGAATAGTTATATACTCATATGATTAATCTAGTAAGTGTTACTACCTATAAAGACTAAGATGGATTCAAATGTTAAAGAGCAAGCTAGTAACATAAAACAAAAGTAACTGATTGACTGAACAGAAGTTAGTGTGGACCATGACCTTGATATGTTCTCCTTCTACAAATAAGGTTGGCACTAGGAAGTGGAAAAGATGAGGACAGCTGGCATTTTCAGCTAATTAGGGAGAAGAGGAACAATAAATAGTAAAGGTACTGCTGGGGTGAGAGAGAATTCCAGCTGCAAGATTCAACTGAAACACAGGCAAACTTGTACTCCAAATCCAGAAGTGCTAGAACTTGGGGTCAGGTTTGCATACTGAAGTGTTGAATTAGCCAACATGAGATTCAGGCCAGGTAAGTCAGCAGGAGCCTAGAATTAAGATCAAGTGAGAAAAAGGTAACCACTGAGTTGTTAGAACAGAGCTATGGGGTGATTTACATTTAGTCTCACAGTCAAGGCACAAGTATCTTACTAGGTTGTGGAAGGAGGCTGAGTCTTCAGGTGTTTTCTAAGGAATTCTAGCTGGGAGGAGAATACAGCTTCAGCCTTGATATTTTCACTTGAATGTGAATGCAATATAAATGTATTTTAGATGCCAAAAAATGCAACTCAGATACATTCAGAAAGCTTTTGCATAGTTTTCTCTTCCTTCCTTACTTCTTTCCTTCCTTCCTTCCTTCCTTCCTTCCTTCCTTCCTTAATCCCTCCCTTCCTCTCTCCTTCCCCCCTCTGTCTCTTTCTTTCTTTCTTTCTTTCTTTCTTTCTTTCTTTCTTTCTTTCTTTCTTTCTTTCTTTCTTTCTTTCTTTCTTTCTTTCTTTCTTCCTTCCTTTCTTCCTTTCTTCCTTTCTTCCTTTCTTCCTTTCTTCCTTCCTTCCTTTCTTTTGTTCTTTTTCACTCTATTTCTTTCTTTTCTCTTCCCTCCTACCCCCCTCTACCCCTCCCCCTTTCCTATTCTTCCTCTTCTTTTATGGATGTACTGTCCTCTTTTAAATCCTGATAGATGACTTTGTGAAGTGAGGTGACATATAACCTATGGACAACCAAGTGTCTAGTGTCACACATAACATAAAGGAGGAAGGCAGATTCAATCAAGAAAGCAAGATAGCAACAGAGAGACAGAGCAAGCATCAAAGGGAAAGAAAGAGAGAATTGAAAATAGACATGTAAGCATAAGAACCAGAGGTACGGCAAAGGAAAGAAACAAAGACATGCTCACAAAACTACTGTAATGTCTATCTGCAACTGTCACATGACTTTTTAACTCCAGAACTGGAGAAGCAATAGAAATTGGCAAGAAGAAGGATGTACTGGAAGGTATCATAACAAAGAGGTGACTCCTCCAATACATATACATGCTTCATATTCCTCTTAAGGACCTTCAAATGTTTTCTAAAATATGAAATATATGTGTTACAGTTTAAGGAGGAAATATCTCTCAAAAGGTTTATATGCTGAAGATTTGGTTTCCATCAGGAAGATTCAAACATTCAGAGACAATTATGTTTGATCTGATTTGGCTTGATGAGTGGGTTAATCTCTTTGTAGGTTTGTGATTCTATGTCATGTTGGGGAGGTGATGAAAATTCTGAAGGCTGGCTCTATGTAGTATGTCATAGGGGTTGTGTGCTGGAAGGGTGCACTTGGTTCCTACATCTTTTGTCTTCCAGTGTCTCTGCTTCCAAGCTATAATGATCTAGTCCTCCTGGTCTGATGGCTTCATTACTATGAAGTCTTATTTCCCTTTAGACCCACAGAAATGGACCAAGTCACCATGGACTGAAAATTTTGAAACTAAGCCAAAATAAACTTTTCTGGTTTTAAAATTATTTCTGTCAGGTATTTGTCACAGTGACAAACGTCTGATGGAAACAATGTATTCTTACGTGACATTTTAAGATAGGTAGTCCTGGCAGTTTATTTCTTTTAACTATGACTTGGCCAAGAGAAATATTCTGTAATGTCAGACTGTCATTTTGAAGGCATTTCTCAGAATCAAGGATAGAAAACATAAGTCATAACTTTTCCCTCTAATGAAAAATGATAGAAATTATTCATCCAGGGCAAATAATGAGGCAAAATTCATATGGTTAGGAGATTGGTATAAAGTTTATATTTTTTATGTCAAATAACAAAATTAGGACTAATGATAGAAATTTTTCAGCAGTATAAAAATGAAACATCTAAAACTCCAGCTATTTAAAAATGATCAAATATTCACAGACATCCAAAAGCAGAGGCAAAGAAATAGTACAATCTTGCCATACATTGTAGTACTATACCTACTGGATAAAAGTGTGTTGAAAGAATAAATGGAGGCCTGACATTTTTAGGAAATTTGAGGCCTTTAGCTTATCAAATTGTGACATTTTGTACCTGTGAAGTAGTATATTAGAGCATTATTATCACATAAATAATTAAGCATGTGTAAGATATATACATACACATATATTACATCATGTAAAGTTGATCTGTTCACTATCTTTGCTATTTCTATGTATGTCATTTATATCGATATTATTTTAATATAAAAATATTTTGCTTTGATTTTCTTTGATTACTTTGTTTCTTTATTCTTATTTCAAAGATATTTTACAAATAAGAATCATCTCTGTACAGTCAAAATAGATTTTATAAAAATGTCTATACCATCAAAAGAAACACATAGCTTAAATATAATTCCATCAACATTCTAGTGACATTCTTCATAAAACCATAAAAATAATCCTAAAATTCATATGGAAACACAAGACCAGGGTTAATCAAAGAAATGAAAAACACTATTCTGTTGGAAGAATCATAATACCTAACCTCAAACTACACTGTAGAACCCTGTAGAACCATAGTGAAAGAGAGCAACACACACACACACACACACACACACACACACACACACACACACTCATCAGTATCACCACTACCAGCCACAACCACTATCATATAGCCCATTGTAACAGAATACACATCCCATTCCAGAAACAAACCTGCATAGCTAATGGCAGACAATTTGTATTGGGGGGAATTCTGGTTCTTTATTTAAAAAAGATTCACGGATATTTGGTATCAAAGTAATTGTACTATAAGGTTCCTTTTTTCTCAAAGTGACCCGAAGAGGCTATAACAGAGGAGAGCACAAATAAAACAATAGAAAGTTGTATACTTAACAGACCTCATAGAAACCATTTTAAAATGCCAATTGTATGGTGAAACTTATAAAGACAGCCACTCCCTAGCCATAGACTGTAAAGATGATATAGGCTGAGCTCTAAGTGGTCACCTCAGTGTTAGAGGGCTCATGAAAATGAAACTATCTTCCCCCCTCATATAATATATCCTGAATACAGTAGCTCCTCCTTCTACCTTCTAGTATCTGCTCCAAATATCCAGATCCAATCTCTTTGTATCTTTCAGAAAACAAATAGGCTTCTAAGGAGTAAAATAAATGAAACTAAATGATGAAGATACAACAAAAACAAATATATCAGGATAGGACACTACAAACATAGGAGACCAGGGAAAGACACATGAAACAGATATAGATGCAGAGACCCACTCATTCACATACTCAGGAATCCCACATAAAACTAAACTGGAAGCTATCATATGTATATAAAGGACCTGTAGGATAAAAAGAGGAATATGTATATAAATAAAATAAAATAAAAAATCCCTGAAATTACATTGTAACACAAGGAATTTCCAATGATATCAATGAATTTGTTTTTTTGTTGGTCATCTACTATTGATTAGTTGTGTAGTAGAAACTTCTCTGGTAATGTCTGAGCAAGGCATGACTGGATGTTATGATACAGCAAAATGTCACTGGCAGTCATTTTATTGTTACATTATTATTTAAAATTTATTTTATTGATTTTTAGAACAGTACATACATATTTTTTTGTCCTAGTCTCTGCTTCTTGGTCACCCAAGCAGTGTTGGGTGTGGGTTTAATCTTTTGGAGTAGGCCTCAAATCAGATCAGATATCTGCTGGTGAATTTCACATGTGCCACCATTCCACTTGCATATCTTGAAGACTGGATATCATTGTAAATCAAAGAGTTTGTGGGTAGGTTTGCACATTTCTACTTTGGCAAAAGAGTACATTCCTGTACCAAGATGCTAGCACATAGTGGTGAAGGCTTTGTGTTGCCATCAGCTCCACTCTTCATGTTTGTTGAGTTGTGTAGTTATTATCTTTAGGAATAGGACCTTGCTGTCAGTTTGTGTATAGCAACCTATAGTCTTAGAAACGATGACTTGGGTTGTTGAGGGTTCCCAGGGACCCCTTTGTTGAACAACTCAATTAGTTATAACATAATCCTGGTTACAACAAGACAACAAGATGTGTCCCATTGGGGCATTCCTTTCTTCATTGTTTGACGATTTCATTTAGATCCCCTTCAGATATGTCTATGTTTTAGAAATTTTCTATTGTATTGTTTCCATATTACTCCTGACATGGCTCTTAATTTTACTTATCTCTCTCTCTATTCCCTCTGTCCTTCCCCTTCTCTTCCTCAGTTTGATCCTCCTATTCCAGTCCTCCCCATACAACTATAACTATTTTTACTGTTTAACTTTCCTGGGGAAACCTATAGGTAGCCCCCAAGCCCCTTCCTATATACCTAACCTCTGTGGTTCTAAGGATAGTACCTTGGTTATCATTGACTTAAAAGCTAATGTCAACACATAAGTCAATATATACTGTATTTGTCTTTCTGGGTCTGGGTTACCTTAATCAGGGTGTTGTTTTCTATTTCCATACATAGCCTGCAAATTTCATGCTGACATTCATTTTAACAGCTGAGTTGTATTCCATGGTGTAAATGTACCACATTTTCTTTCTCTGTTCTCTGGCTGATTGGAATATAGGTTGTTTCTAGATTTCTGACTATTACTAATAGAGCAGCAATGAATGTGGGTTAGCAGAAGCATCTATGGTAGGATGACATGTCCTTTGGGTATATGCCCAAAAGTGATCCTTCATCTTGAAGTAGATCGATTTTCATCGTACTGAGGAATTGGCAATTTGGTTTTTATAGTGGCTGGAAAACGGTGTACTCCCACCAGCAATGATGGTTTCCCTCACCAGCATGAGCTGTTGCTTGTGTTATTGCTCTTAACCATTCTGACTTGTGTAACATGGAATCTCAAAGTCATTTTGATTTGTTGTTCCCGGCTGATTAAGATGTTGACCATGTCTATAAGTAGTTATCAGTCATTTGAATTTTCTCTTTTGAGAAGTCTGTTTCCATCTGCAATTCAGTTTCTAATAGGGTTATTTCTTTATGTATTTAGTTTTTGATATCTAGTTTCTTGAGTTCTTTATATATTTTGGCTATTAGTCCTCTATTCCATTTGTTGTTTATAAAAAACTTTTTCTAGTCTGTAGGCTGTTTCTTTATCCCATGATGTTATCCTTCAACATACAGACGCAATTTTCATGAGTTTCCATTTATTTTTTTGTGGATCTTAGTGTCTGTGAAAACAGTGTTCTGTTTAGAAAATATTTTGCTGTATCAGTGACTTCAGGCTATTTCCCATTTCTTTTCTGTCAGGTCAATAGGTTTTATGCTGATGTCTTTAGTCCATTTGGAGTTGAGTTTTGTGCATGGTAATAACTATGGACCTATTTGCCATCTTGTAGATATAGCTGTCCAGTTTGACCAGGATAATTTGTTGAAGATACTTTCTTCAGCGTTTCATCTTTGACACCTTTTTCAAAAGCAGATATTCATAGGTATGCAGGTTTGTTTCTGTCTTCACTTTGATTCTATTGATTATTGATTCTCTTTTGTGTCAGTATAATGCTGATTTTAATACTATAGTTCTGTAGTGTAATTCAAGGTCAGAGGTAGTGATAGCTCCTGTTGTTCTTTTCTTATTAAGAATTGAGAAATATGGAGAGGAGAAGGATTAGAATGGGGAGGTATTTTAGGGAGCTAGAGGAAAAGATCAGGTGCAAGGGATCAAGAAAAGCAAAGTATTATATTTCTCTAAGCAACTTTATATTAATTCAAAGAAAAACAGGGGGCTCTAAAGATGGTTCAGTGATTAAAAGCACTGCTGGTTCTTCTAGACGACTAGAGTTCAATTCCCAGCACCTTTATGGTAGTTACTGATCATTTGTAACTCCAGTCTCAAGGTGTCTGATGATGTTTTGGTATCTCTGTGGGCACTGATTTCCCATGGTACACAAACTTACATGTAGGCAAAACACCCACTCACATGAAATAAAGCAAAGGAAAAAATTAAGAAAAACAAGAGGCATCATGAACTTGTGGTAAAAGCTGAAATTAAGCCTGGTACTGTAGCACTTACCTATAATTCTAGAATTTAGAAAGTTGAGGTAGGAAAATCACAAAATAGAGGTCATCTGGAGATATATATCAAGTTGAAGTTCAGCCTGTCTACAAAATTATATTTAAAGCAAAATCTGCATTTTCACATAGTTAGAGACAGGATGGTCAGAAGTTAAATGTCAGCCTAAACTACATAATAAGTTGAAGGTCAGTCAGTTTCATACAGAGTGAATGAAACCTTATCTTCAAAACAAATGTATCTTCTTCCACATAGTAGTTTAGTCTCTATGTGTCTGAGTATTTGATTCATAAAATGTTTGTTTAGGTTTATTTAACAAACTATACTTAGTTTCATATCTAAAGTACAGTATTGTTATCCACTGCATAGAATTGAAAAAATTAATTAGGGATTATGGAGTGCAGGGAGGGTGGCACCAGCCCATTCACAAAACTTTCAACCTAAATTTTGTACCACCTACAAGATGCACAGGGATAAAGATGGAGCATAGATTGAGGGAATGGCCAATTAATGATGGCCCAAATTGAAATACATCCCATGTAAGATAATCCCCGATTAATCCCTGATGAATGATACTCTGATATGCTTGCAGACAGGAGCCTAGTATGACCGTCTCCCGAGAGGCTTCATTCAGTAGTAGATGGAAACAGATGCAGAGATCAACAGCCAAACATCAGGTGATTCTCAAGTAGTTTTGTGGTACAGTGGGGAGGATAGAAGTGAATGAGCTGGAGGGGTCAAAGACACTATAAGAAGATTGGGCCCATGGGAACTCACAAAGATTGAACCACCATCCAAACAGCATGGAGAGGCTGGACCTAGCCCCCTACATATTTGCAGCAGGTGTGCAGCTTGGTCTTTATATGGGTCTCGTAACAATTGGAGTGAGACTGTTTCTAATCCAGTTGACTAAATTGGGTCCCCTTCCCCTAACTGGACTCTCTGGTTGGGCCTCAGTGGGAGAGAATGATCTTAGGACTATGGCAACTGGGTGTCCCAGAGTGAGGTGTGACCCCAGGTAGCCTTCCCCTTCTCTGAGAAGAAGAGTAGGAGGTAATGGGGGGAGGGACTTATAAAGGTGGGACTGTTAGGAGACAGGGGACAGGGTGGGGTGATTGCAATTTAAAGTGAATAAATAAATAAATAGAACAAAGAATTGAAGAAAGTAAGAGTTAAATTATATAAAATGATAAAGTTACATTTGCCCCTGAGCTTGTAATATATATTTACAAACAATATAAATTCTTTTTCAAATAATTCTATACTGCTGCATGGGTAAGGTAAGCCCCAGGTAACAGAATATTTCCAGTTCCTCTTCTCTCTTCCCATAACTTATAACACTGTTATTATTCATTTCACAAAATACATTGCTGTTCATTTTTGTTTCTTTGTTTGTTTGTTTGTTTGTTTTGTTTTGAGACAGGGTTTCTCTGTGTGGACTTGGCTATCCTGGAACTCACTCTGTAAACCAGGCTGACCTTGAACTCAGAAATCCTCCTGCCTCTGCCTCCCGAGTGCTGGGATTAAAGCGTGTTCCACCACTGCTCAGCAAGTTGTTCTTATCTCACAACAACAGCCACAAACCCTGAAAACAGTGAATTCAATTAAAAGTCAGAAATATAAAAGAATTTTATTTATTTTATTTTTTCTTATTTCTTCTCTAATTTCTGGTCCATGCATTTTCCTTTTCTTTCTAAAGCATTTCTTTTTAACATTATGTATGATGTATTTACTGTGGACAAATTACATTATTTCTGTTTTTCTGAGAAGTCTTAAAGAACAATTTTAGATTAGACAGCTTTTTGGATGGGTGTTCTCTTTCTTTTTTGTTTTAGTTTTTCTTTCTTTTTTTTTAAGGTTTCAATATTTTTCCATTTTTCTTTAGATAAATAGTATGTTAATTGGCTTTCTATTACTATAACACAAGCAGTATGTCAACTTAAAAAGGAAAAGTTGATACTGGTGTGCAAGTATTTTTGTGTTTGTCCATGATCTCTTGGTTCTTCCAATGTTGGTCCTATGGTGAATCAGTCCTCTGTGGTGCTGAACAGGTAGTATAGTGGCAAAGATGTGACTTGACTGGTGGGAAGGAAACAAAACAAAATAGAACAAGCAAAACAACAACAACAACAAAAACAGAAAGTCATTAGATTTCAAAACCTTTCATGTGCCCAGTGATCCGAAATCTCTCACAATGCCTGCCTCTCAAGATTCCTCCATTACCTAGAACTTGGAAACTAGCTTTTAGTAGATGGAATATTGAGGGTTACTCTGTGTCAGAACTAGAGAAGAGGTGTCAATAGTTCCCAAATTATAATTGAAATCTTTGTTTTACAAATCATAAAATAGTTTTCTCCCCCTATGGTTTCTTTGAAAATTATCCTTTTTTATAATTTTCTACAGTTGGAAAATAATTGCCCTAGGTAGAGATTTTGTGGAATTTACTTTTATTGGTACTTGGATAGCTTTCAAGATCCTTGTTTTGTATCTGTTTACTCTCAGCCGTTGTGATTTTAAAAAAAGCACTTCACGTTCTTTCCTTGACTCCTCTGTTATTTCCATTTTTACATATTATTCATTTTATGAAAATCCTAGATATGGGACGTTCTGTTCTTTTCATTCTTTTGGTTTTGAGCATAGACTTTATAAGCTGAAGCATCCTTCCAACCCCTGCTCTATCTTTTTCATCTTTCCCTTTTTATTTTAGAGGTTTATATAATATTTACTGAAGCTCACTTAGTCTAATTGGGACCAGGCTGCTGACAAACCCATCAAAATTCTCATTTTCACTAGTGTTTTTCATTTCTAGCCTGTCCTTCCTACTTCTTTTAGAATCCTCCTCTTTCTATCCCCAGGGTTCATTTGGACTTTCTTGTTCTATTAGGGTTTTAAGCGCATGCATTGTAGTTATTTTAAATTCCAAGTTTGATTACCCTAAAACCTTTGCTCCACCTGATGTTGCTGCTAATGCCTGCATTCCCTCCTCAGATTGTGCTTCTTGTTTTATAGCACATGCTCTGACTTTTACTTGAAACACATACAACACCATTAGGAAATAGGAACCGATATTGCGAGACCTATGGTATGCTGTCTTGTGTCTTTTTGTCAAGGGTTTGTCTGTGATTATGTTCCGTGTAACAAAAGTGTCAGGGACTACAGTGTCAGTTAATGTTCACAATTTGCCTCCTGTGGGGCATCTTTCAGGTTTCCTGGAAACCATTTGGATAGGACTTGAATTTTATAGTACTTTTAGCTGTATTTTGATAATTTAATTACAGATTAGTAACTATGGAAGGCGTGGTAAAGCAGAGAGGAGGATTGTTGTGGAATAGAATTGATTGGATCTCAGTATTTTAAGTAGAATCTCTAAAATCTAAATCTAAAATCTAGAATTGGTTGGGTGTTTCAAATCTGTCATTTTTGTGAAAGTTTGATCAAATTCTATGAATTAACCTATGCTAAAATAACCTCTTGGTGGCCAGGCATTTTTAAGAAAAACAGACATTTTTGGGTACATTAAAACTGACTGCTCTGTTCATCCCCTGGATAAAAACAGAAGGTATTGTTTGTCAAATCTTTACATAAGGAGTTTGACGGGTCATTTGTCAGGAAAAATCAAAGAAATGTGGGAGGTTTCCCTAAAGCTGGCCTAGGCTAAGCTCTTAATTCAAATTGCTTTACATTTCACTGTAGGACTTCGTCAATTCTAATTTAAGATATTCCTGTTCACACAAGACTCTGCTCTAGGTGAGCTGTGATTCTCTAGATCTCCAAAACATGCAGAAAACTTGTCCAGCAGAAATGTGTGGAGGGCAGTAATCTAACCTCTACGTTGTCCAAGAAAGATGATATCTAACAATGCTCTCATGGTTTTCAACATCAGACAGGGATGATGTCCTCCAAACTCTATTTAGGTTAGGCTACATCAAAAGTCAGAGAAACATAGTAAAGATAAAAAATATTACAATGTAAATATGATTTGATATTTTAACCATTTACTATTTTTAAAAAATATTTAAATATTAAATAAAATACTAAAAAATTTTAACAATTTAAAAAACACTTTTTAAAAATTTTTAAAAATTCTTGATGTTTTTATTTAGTGTGACCTGGTTTGGAAAATAATTAGATATACACTTTGCATTCTAGCTATTAAAATGTATATTTTATTAAAATAATAAATGCATGTTCCAGTACTTACATGGAATGTCCCAATTTTATTGAACAAAAAGAATACCTTCAAATTAATGGTAAAATTAAATGAACTAATGTTTGCATAAACTACATCAGAAAGTAGAGTCCAGTGTACAGAAGTTAACAATACTTGATAGAACATTGCTCTGCCATCTAGGAAAATTGTTGTAACTCACAATATAAGCTTATATTGTGATTTGCATTTGTTTCCCACAATAGGCAATAAAATTATTTCTTACATTTTGAACTAATAGATGAATTAAATTGAGCTCTTCATAACTGCTGTGCGCTCTTCTTTTATTTTAGTGTTGTGTTTTCTAATACTTGAGTTATCTCATATGCTCAATGTAGAACTAAATGGAAAAATAATTTATAAATCTCACTTGGTATGAAAGATCAGGTGAGATATTCTTTGCCAAATCCATTTCTCTCATGAGGGACTAAAGATTCTATTCTGGCTCTCGTGATACCCTATTGCTGCCTAGTGAATAAAACGTGACTTCTGTTGATATGTGTTCTACTTAAACCAGCCCATAATGCTCACAGTGCACTCCCATGATTGCTTTCAGATGACAAATATGCTCAGTATAGAATTATGAATTGACTGATACCTCTACTGAGCTTACACATCAGTTTCCTTTCTATTAAGCTTTATTTCTCATTTTGGATGAATTCATTTTATATGATAGTTATCTGCCATGTTTAAATATTGCACCTTGACTAGTCTTTATTAGGCCAGCATAAAACTACTTCCCAAAGAACCTAATCTGTTTCTCTCCAAAGCGATAGTGTAAAAATGTGTCTTGTAAAAAAAAAATCACATGGACATACTAACACATTAAATGCCTTTTTATTTGGAAGCTTTCAGTTCTGTTTAAAGAATGGAGTGTAACTCCATTATATCTCTCTGGTAGAAAATCTCCTGAAGCAACTGATCTACATCTAAGGAAACATTTGAAGGCTTTATGTATGGACTCATAATTTAAGAGAATTATAGAAGAAGATGGAGAAAATAAAAATATATAGAGTGTTTGGTTGACATTTGAAAAGGAATGTGATATGTTCTCTTTAACTTCATAATAGTATATTACATAAATCACAACAATGTTTGTAGTTCTGGGGATAGATGTATCACTGAGGAATCTTATAAATTTATAAGAGCTGATGAATATTAAAGTAGACTAATTTGCATAGCAATATGCGTATAAGATCTGTTGACACAAACAATAGAGCCCCATGCATATGTTACACATACATTAAATAGAAATATTACAACACCCTACATTTGTATAGACACACACACACACACACAAACACACACACACACACACACACACACATTATAACTCAAGGAGTGTTCCCATAGAAGCTATATGTGATCTAACCAAAGAACAAATGCTGGAATAAGAACATTGTGTGTGTGTGTGTGTATTGCATTTACTTACATAAATTTACACATATATAAGAATAATAATTTTAAAACTGAGGTTATCTTATGTTATTAACTTGAGAATTGGAAGAATGGGAGAGTTCAAGGGATTGCAGTTAGGAGGGGCTGGGGGGAGAATAGGGAGGGGGAAATTTGTTAAAATTTGATTTCAATTAAAAACATATTCTGAAGAAAAAAATCCCAGAGATAGAAAGGGAGTTTTTGTCAATTCTTGCTCTTAGAGCATACACTATTGGTGTTCTGTTCAGAAACTTTTTCCCTGTACCAATGTCCTCAAGGGTCTTCCCCAGTTTCTTTTCTATTAGCTTCTGAGTGTCTGGCTTTATGTGGAGGTCCTTGATCCATTTGGATATTACAGAGTTTCTGTAAGGCAAAGGACACCATCAAGAGGACAAATCGGCAACCAACAAATTGGGAAAAGATCTTCACCAATCCTACATCAGATAGAGGGCTAATATCCAATATATATAAAGAACTTAAGAAGTTAGACTCCAGAAAACCAAACAACCCTATTAAAAAATGGGGTACAGAGTTAAACAAAGAATTCTCACCTGAAGAACTTCGGATGGCGGAGAAGCATCCTAAAAAATGCTCAACTTCATTAGTCATTAGGGAAATGCAAATCAAAACAACCCTAAGATTTCATCTTACACTAGTCAGAATGGCTAAGATTAAAAATTCAGGAGACAGCAGGTGTTGGAGAGGATGTGGAGAAAGAGGAACACTCCTCCACTGCTGGTGGGGTTGCAAATTGGTACAACCACTCTGGAAATCAGTCTGGTGGTTCCTCCGAAAACTGGGCACCTCACTTCCAGAAGATCCTGCTATACCACTCCTGGGCATATACCCAGAGGATTCCCCACCATGTAATAAGGATACATGCTCTACTATGTTCATAGCAGCCCTATTTATAATTGCCAGATGCTGGAAAGAACCCAGGTATCCCTCAACAGAAGAGTGGATGCAAAAAATGTGGTATATCTACACAATGGAGATTCAGCCATTAGAAACAATGAATTCATGAAATTCTTAGGCAAATGGATGGAGCTAGAGAACATCATACTAAGTTAGGTAACCCAGATTCAAAAGGTGAATCATTGTATGCATTCACTAATAAGTGGATATTAACCTAGAAACCTGGAATACCCAAAACATAATCTACACATCAAATGAGGTACAAGAAGAAAGGAAGAGTGGCTCCTTGTTTTGGAAAGACTCAGTGAAGCAGTATTCAGCAAAACCAGAACGGGGAAGTGGGAAGGGGTGGGTGGGAGGACAGGGGAAGAGAAGGGGGCTTACGGGACTTTCGGGGAGTGGGGGGGCTAGGAAAGGGGAAATCATTTGAAATGTAAATAAAAAATATATCGAATAAAAAAAAAGAAAGGGAGTTTTTCTTCCTTGTGTTGATCAGGACTTTCAGGGGACCCCCAGAACACTATAGGCTAATTGCTATTGGCTCTGGTTGCCTCCTGTGCCTTGTAGAACTTGAAGGTAAGACCACATTTCTGAAAACTCAAGTTTTGATAAAGATTCCAGTGAACTGGTCATGGCCTGGAAGCCTTCCCTAAGGACCAGCTGGCATTGAGTTAAGAGATCCTGTGCTTGTTTTCAGAGTAAAAACTGATCAGTAGTCTTACCTAGCTGTGAAGCTAAGCCTAGATTTAAATGATTAGAGAGGTGATAGACCCTAGAGAAGAACCTGCTACAGGGCTGCTCCACTCATGAAACTGCCACAAGACCTGTGCAATTATATCAGTCAGCATGCCAACATGCATAGGTGAAATCACACAAGGCCTTCATTCTAGATTGAAAGCTAGAAATAATTGATGGCAGCTGGGCAAGGAAGAATCAGTTCTTATTTTATTCCAAGTGTTTCACCTTGAATATATGTACACTGGGGCAGCACTAAATGAATTCAGTGGGTTTATATACGTAAAAATATTTTATAGAATTTGAATGATGTGACTATAGAATTCTGTATGTGTTGTATATCTTATTATAGTAGAATAATTTTAGAATCACAACTTTGAGAGGGAGTTTTGTGGGAAGGGCTCAGGAAGAATTGAACAGGAAATGAAGTTAATGTAGCATGCTCATGTATGAAATTCTCAAAGAAAAGAAAAGGAAAGGAAATAAAAAAGAAAAAAGAAAAAGAAAAATATGCTACAAAGTTTTATTAGCTAGCTCTGGATGGCCCAGAACTCACAAAGGCCTTCTGGCAATCACGTGCTGAAATTGAAGGCATTGACCACCATGATTGGTCAATATTAATAATGCTACAATGAAAATGTTTTCAGCAGTATTCAGCAAAACCAGAACGGGGAAGTGGGAAGGGGTGGGTGGGAGGACAGGGGAAGAGAAGGGGGCTTACGGGACTTTCGGGGAGTGGGGGGGCTAGAAAAGGGGAAATCATTTGAAATGTAAATAAATTATATCGAATAAAAAAAAGAGCTAAAAAAAAAGAAAATATTTTCAGAAAGCTAATTGTAATATGTAATTACACATATGCTCACATTCACAGCATTTTATATTTCCAATAACTATGATTATATATCATATAATTTATCTGTGCTGTACATAATATTCATATCATATATTCACATGAATACTCAGAACTTGGAATGTTTATTTTGAAGTAAAAGTTAGAATTCAATTACTTTTACAAAAATCATAGAACAGGAAAAATAGTTTCCTGGTGGGCATAATGGCATAAACCTTTAATTCCAGAATTCAGAAGGCAGAGGCATCTGGATCGCTGTGAACTGACCACCCTGGGCTATGACATGAGTTCCAGACCTTCCAGAACCACTTTGTGAGACCCTATTTAATCAGAAGAAAAAAATAAGAGGAGAAGGGGGAGGAGGAGGAGGAGGAGGAGGAGGAGCAGGAGGAGGAGTAGGAGGAGGAAGAGGAGGAGGAGGAGGAGGAGGAGGAGGAGGAGGAGGAGGGAAAGGGGAAGGGGAAGGGAAAAGGGAAGGGAAGGGGAAGGAGGAGGAAGAGGAGAAGAAGGAGAAGAAGAAGGAGGAGGAGGACAAGGACGAGGAGGAGGAGGAGGAGGGGGGGAGGGGAAGGGAAAGGGAAAAGGGAAGGGAAGGGGAAGGAGGAGGAAGAGGAGAAGGAGAAGGAGAAGAAGAAGGAGGAGGAGGACGAGGAGAAGGAAGAGGAGGAGGAGGAGGAGGAGGAGGAGGAGGAGGAGGAGAAGAAGAAGAAGAAGAAGAAGAAGAAGAAGAAGAAGAAGAAGAAGAAGAAGAAGAAGAAGAAGAAGAAGAAGAAGAAGAAGAAAAAGAAGAAGAAGAAGGAAGAAGAAGAAGAGATCCTAGAAAGATGATTGTAAGATCCTGGGAGTTTGCTATGAGATTTAATTATGTCTCTCAGGAATGTCAGAAGCTATACTCAGGAGTCTCACCAACATGACTGCCCAAATGTGAACTGAAGAAGGACTACACCAATGGACATGCCAAAGTATCCAGGACAAGGCCTTGATCCTACACAAAGAACTACAGGCTACTGAGGAAAGCTGAGAGCAGAAGAACCCATCAATTTGTTCTCCAGTGCTAAACAGTTGTCTAGTGAAGGCATACATACAAATAACATTATGTGGACCGAATATATACATTATGTATATGTATATATGTGTGTATGAATATATACCTTATTATAATAGAATGATTATAGAATTATAAAATCATAAATTTGTGAGACAGTTCTATAGCAAGAGCTCAAGAGGCATTGAACAGGAAATGAAATAAATACAATTATAAATAATATCATACAGACTGGACATATATATAAATATATATGATATCATATATAAATATATATTATAAATAAATATTCACACATATACATGTACATATATAGGCATGCAATAACAATTCATGAAAGAAAACATCAGAACTTTGGAGGAAAGCAGGAAAAGATATATGGGAAGATTCAGAGGAAGGAAAATGAAGGAAGAGTTATAATTATATTATAATATTAAAAATAAAAAAACAAAAAGTAAAAATGACTAGTTCATATAGGATCAAGATGACAATTTAGCAATAATAACTAGAATTTCTGTTACAAATAAGACTTAAAATAGTAAGCACAGCTCTAACACATCAATTCAAAATATCAGTAAAACAATTTAAAGTAGTTACTCGGTACCCTTTTGCCAAGTTTCATGCAGTTTTCAAGTAAATACTTGATTTTCAAACATGTGCCAGATTATTTTGCAAAATCTGTACAAATAAAAAAAAAGGAAGTCAACATTAATTGAATGAAATACAATCTCATTAAGCCCAAGGACTCTATCTGATCAGCATCCTTCTTGTCTTGAATACTGTAGACAATCATGTAGTCACAGAAATGGATTGTTGGTGTTGCTGGATTTGAAAGATTACAATGGAGAGTCACATGATTTTATTTCTGTTTTACTATATAAGAAATACTACCTTCTAGAAGTAAGAAGTTTGAGTATATTTGTTTTACCTCTTTAGTACATGAATAATCAAGAAATAAAAAGTGCACTAAAAAGGTTTTGAAATAATCTTTTCAGTGTTTACAGACTGCAGACCAGACCAATATGTTCAATAAATTCTTCTAAATAGGCTGCTCCGTAGCCACAGACATTCGTCACTTTATCAGACAATTACCCGACTGTCCAACAAAAACACCTTCTTAAACATTCCAATATGTTGTTAAGAAAAAGATATGAAGTGTGATGTAAAGTATTAAAATACTTAAAAGCACGCCTGCACTTCTTTGCTGAATGGACATGCCATTAATGAAGGTATATAAACTTCAGAAAATACGAGCGAGTGTGCAAGGAGAGATTTACTTCAAGTGCAATCCTCTGCCCTCAACGGGTTAAATGTTAACAAAGTTGAAACGCAGGAATCAGGCTCGTATTAGTCTTGAACACTAATCTTATTGACGGCTGAAGTGTTTCCTTATTTTATCCATATTTATAATATTGAAGGAGGGTTATGTGGTAGTGACTAATCACCAAACATCTGGACCTGGTGACCCTAAAAGTCCTCTAGCCATTGCTGTTCACAATTAAATGCCACATGAACTAAAATGATATTTTGGCTTGACCAGGACAAATGAGTTGGAAAAGCTTAAAAAAAAAGTAGCCTGCGTTCGGCATTGCAGAAATTAGAACCTATAGACCTCTCACAATACGAAACTGATTTTATTTTATGTCTTGAAGGTCTTGAACATATCAAAAATAAAATCAGGTATTCTCAGGAGAAAATGAGTATTCTAGTGTACAATGGGAAATTTTATTTCAAAAGTTTTATCTCCCGGGGCTTTGATTGAATTGTGTAAAACAAAATTGTTTTAGGTTAAACAATTGGAAAACATTATTTCTAAGGTGGTTCGCTCTGTGTTCAAACCGAGTCCTAAAGGAAGAAGAGAGTTCTTTACCAAAGAGAAACAAATCTGTTTCCCTGTGGACCATGACAGCAGGGAACTGAGATGGTCAGGAGCAAGGATTCAATGGCCAGGCAGAAAGCAAAAATGAGAACCTGGTTCACGCAGACGAGACTGCGCATGAGTCACTCAGGCATTCTCTGACAGTGGGAGACTGTGAAGAAAGATCGGCGAAGTTTCTATCTGAAACCAAGGAAAAGGAAGCATTCATGATGCAATTCTGATGTTAAGTTCAAATATATTCAAAATAATTCCCGATTGAACTACGAAAGACTCATACTTGCTTTACAACTTTTCTTAGTAGAAACCAGGGATCCAAATTTGCCAGTTATGTCAATATGCAACTGTTATGAAAACTGAAACAAAAGAAAAAAGATATGCTTTCGTATCTAACATGATTGTGAAAATGCAGACAGAAATACAAGAAAGAAATACACGTATCTGAAAACCAATGGCACAGTGCAAAGACAACATCTTCAAAGCAGGCAGAAAGAAGATGACACGTAAAATACAGAATATTTTATTTATAAAAACAAATAGTAAGAAATTACAGAATGAATTATGCTGTATGTGGTAATTAATAATACCGATAAAAATTCTATGAGCCAAACTAATTTGCATATTCGTCAGAGTAACACTTCTAAAGATGGCTTTAAAAGATTTTCAAAGAATGGCATTTTTAGACAGCACAATCTGAAATGGTATATAGCAGACAGCATCATAATAAATTATAAAATCAGAACTTACATATAAAACATGAGTTTATATGTATGTATAGGTATATGTATGAATATGTATGTATTTACTCTCTTACCTATATAGAAAACTTTTCATATTTAATGTAGTTATTTTCATATTTTCCCTTATTAAAGTTTTTATTAGTTGCTTAAAGTTATTTTATACTCTTATATAAGACCAGCAATGACCACTTCATATATATGTGAAAGAAACATATGTAAAATAAATATAAATATTTAAAAAGAAGTTACCACCCCTAATAAACACAGATGAAATAGAGTTAAAGTGGTTGATAAAAAATTTGTGGCCTTTGTTTTTGCTATTTGATACATAGTAAGTAGGAAGTCAAAAATTTTAACAGGAAATAGATTTAATTACAAATTGAATCTAAAATAAAAGGAATATGAAATAGAAATAGAAAAGTAAATAATGAACAAAACAGGTAACAATGACAAATAATACAGTGAATGAGAGGAAAATATGTAGTTGTTCAGTAAAAAGAATAAAAATTACAGAGACAGGAAATGTAAATATTTTCATGCATTTACATGAACATATAGGTAGGAAGAAGACATGGAAGATAGTGGAAGGTAAAAGCTGGAATTATCAATAAAAAAATCAGAAGAACAAAAATGATACAGAGAAATAAACATCAAGCAAACAGGCTGTAGGAGCAATTCCACTAGGTCATTGAATTAATGTACTTCTCAGAGTTCCAGGCTGAGGCAATCTCCCAGCTAAATCCAGAAGGAACAGTGCTGATAATATAGTTCATGGCCCCATAATACGGAAAGAGAAGAATAAATTACAATAGCCATTCCGCCTGCTGTACAGCAACGCATAGATTTTTAAAATCTAAAACTAAGAATATTTCTGCGTGCTCAAGTTTTCCATGATTTCTTACATTCCTTATTTCCAGTGTTCCAATAGGATCGTCACTTACAAAGCATTCCTTAAGATTTTCTATGCGTTCTGTGGACTTGGAAGTCCACTGCTGATCAGAACTTTTTAACGGCTTCTCATGGCCCATACCATTTCTTTCTACGACAAGCTAACTGATATTTGCATAGGAGCAAAACAAACATAAGTCCCAGATGAATATTCTTTTCTCTGATAATTTGCATACACTCAGACATATGTATTACATATAGAAATTTATTACTATATATAATTTATAAGGTATTCTATGTGAGTATGTAAAGCTGATGATCATAGGATCAAACTCAAGAGTAAGTCAAGTTAGTAAATTTTAAACATTCATTTCTGTCTGGCAAGGATCCAGTCCATAAAAAAAATCCACAAAACTCTGGATATATTTATGAATAGCATATCCTGAAAGGATAATTTTCAATTATAGATATAATAAGTAATGGTACTTGAAATTAAAAAAATCAAATTATCAAAAAGTTGCTTCATTTATTAAAAAAAAACAAGTCTTGAATTTTTAAAATGCCAAGTGATTACCTAAATTTAAATACTCTAATTCTGTAGAATATCTCACAAATTATTCTACAGAACCATACCGTGCTAAAAATAAGCCAAGGTTGTTCATGGGAAGTAACTTTAAATTTCTAAAATATAGTTACCTTTCCTAATAAATGAGTTAAGCAGACACCATTTTGTTGATAAGCATCATATGGGAGAATAGAGCACTAGCCATCGCTGGGAAATAAATCAATCATAGGTTTGAAAATAGGATCCACATGTGCAGACCTGCAGACCTGTTCCAGCCAGCAGCCGACACTCTCCCCACACTGTGTTAGCTCTGCGCTGTCCAGGGAAAGATTGTTAATGGGGAGTCTGATTAGAACATGAAACTCGATCCTGAAGAAACAGACAGAACTACCATCACTGACGCCATTTAAGATCACTTTAGGGCCTGAAGGATAACATTTGGTGTCAAGAAATAAATAAAGAGCTTGAATATCCCGAGATGTTTGCTAAATCCACCCAAAGTTTGCAACTCAGCCTAGCTGTTCTAAGGGCTTATTCCCTATTATGAACAGTATAGTAAGATGAAGTAATTAGAAAACACCCAGGAATTCTTCCATGGAAGACTTGTTTGTTGCAGACTAAAGACAACAAACTGTTGTTTTAGTCTACTAGAGGAAGCAATATGCCCTTTCTCCAGTGTTTGTTTCCTCACCATCCATTCATCTACTTATCCACTCATCCAGCCAGCCAGTAACCAATTTGTCTTAGTTAAGGTTTCCATTGCTTTGATGAAACATCGTGACCAAAAGAAAGTTGAGAAGAAAAGTTTATTTTGCTTGCACTTCCATACTGTTGTCCATTATTGAAGGAAGCCAGGATAGGAACTCAAATTGGAAAGGAACCCATAGGCAGAAGCCAGTGCAACGGAGGGCATACAGGGCTGCTGCTTACTGGCTTTCTCAGCCTGCTTTCTTATAGAATCTAGGACCACCCGCCAAGGGATGGCACCCAACAATGGGCTGGGCCCTCTTGCATCAATAATTAAGAAAATTCCCTTACAGGCTTGCCTGCAGTCCATTTGTAGGAGAAATTGTGTTTTTTCCCTCTCTCAGATGATTTTTGCTTATTTCAAACTGACTTAAAATAATCATCACAACATTTACTTCTTTCTTAATCATACCTGAAATTGAACATGTATGTTATTCCAAGTCCTGTCACAGAACACAGATGTAAGTTGTACATTACAGCACAATGGTAGAGTTTAATCCAGATTCTGATGGTTAGTCTATTAATCCAAACTCTGATGGTTTCAAATGATGTAGTCCTAGTTCAAGTTAGTTTATTCAGACAAATCCAATTGTAAAGAAATGTTAATACAGCAGCACAGTTGCTCTGGCAAGGGATCATGTCCAAAGACCTTCTAAGTCTAAAAGATATGGCCATGATGCAGACATGCCCTGGATTACAGGATGATCTGGCTAGAATACAGATTTGTCCTTAGTACACAATTTTAATTCCTCACAATGAAGGTGAATTTAGTTTGTCCAAGAAGCCATGTTTGAATGTAACTTCTAACTGAGGGACAGAGTGAAAAAAAAAATCACAGAAATATTTGATAGACTGAGTCAGAGATAGCATATATCCAACTCTCACAAGAACTGCACAGGAAAGAAAGAGTGCTGGTCATAGATACACATTGAGGAGAGGGGGGTCAGTGGTGTGTGTGTGTGTGTGAGAGAGAGAGAGAGAGAGAGGGGGAGAGAGAGAGAGAGAGAGAGCGCTTTACTGGGACAGTTTTACAGAGATAGGTTTTGGGGAGAACAAGTTAGAAACAGGTAAAGATAGAATAATCAAGAGAATGAGAAGGAGCCAGAAGATTAGAATAGTTTGCCAAACATATGAGGTCTATCAAAGCAATTCAGTCAGAAGCTTGGAGCAGCCAGATTGAATCAGTCATCTTGAATGATAAGATTGTAGAGGAATGAAACATCCAGGCATGGGACTAGGGGTACAAAGAAAGGCTCTGGGCTCAGTTCAAGCAGTATATATCACTTGTGTATGGCTCTCTTGGTATCTCTTCATCTGAGAAAATAAAATTGACATTTATATTTACTAGCAAAAACTGTTAATATATCAAAAGATTATAGAAATAGATTTATCCCCAGCTATACCCGTCCAATTAAATAGTATTTCAGAATTCAAGGTATCTTGTTTTGCTATAATTTAAGCCATCACTTCAGGGTTACCTTAAGTCTTCCTTGACCCTTTCACTTCCCTAGAATATTGGACATCACTTCCTTTGTATTCTGATTAAGTTTGCTTGTTTCCATGCCAGAGTTACACAAATAGACTTCCGAAAACTTTTCATGATGAATAGTCTTAATTTGTATTTGTTTGTTTGCTTGTTTGTTGTGACAGGGACTCTCTATGCCGTGCTTACTGTTTTACAACTGGCTAGACCAGTTTGGCATCAAAGTCACAGAGATTTGTCTGTGACTTTGCCTCTGTCTGCCTCTGCCTCTGCCTCTGCCTCTGCCTCTGCCTCTGCCTCTGCCTCTGCCTCTGCCTCTGCCTCTTTCTCTGCCTCTGCCTCTGCCTCTGCCTCTTTCTCTGCCTCTGCCTCTGCCTCTGCCTCTGCCTCTGCCTCTGCCTCTGCCTCTGCCTCTGCCTCTGCCTCTGCCTCTGCCTCTGTCGCTGCCTCTGCAAGGTGGGATTAAAAGTATGCACCATCAGGCTAGACCATGATAGATATTTTAAAGATCTCTTGAATTGATCTGTATAAAGTTAGATTTTTTATTTTTTGCTTTCTTCTGATTTTGGCCCTAGGTTTCAAGTAGAATGCACTTTACAGCCAGTCTCTGAAATACATATAAGACCTGCATTAAAGACCCTCAGAAATAAGAACAGAGGTACCAAACTGAAGACCAAAATGTGCCATTATAGAGTCCTTGAGTTTATCAGAATGTTAATCAGAAGGTTGAGAAATCATTTGTTTACATTTGTGTCTGAATCATAGAAGTTCCTTCACATAATTTGTTCAGCAAATGTTTAGCAGTTTTTCAAATCAAATTGGGAAGAAAAACTAAGTATGAAGTTAAAGAGGAAGCAGAACACCTAATGTCCCCCCTCATTGTTTGAGTTCCATTGATGCTTGCTACAAAATTAGTGAGAACTTGATAGAATATGATGCTGATAGATAGTGATGCTGCTCTCACTGCCGGACTAGCTCCCAGATATTGTGGATAATGGAAATTAACCTGTTAACTATATCACCAGTATTATGCAGCACATGAAGTCATACTCTTCTATTTTCAGGATATATGCATTTTATATTTACTTAAATTTGTGAATGGGGTTTCTTGTCGCCCAGGCTTGTCTCAAACTGATGCTGGTCTAGAACTCCTGTTTTTCTGCCTCTGCTTCCAAAGTACTAGGATTAAAGCTTGGGTGAAATGATTATTTTAGTTGACTAAAAATATCAGTGATGTCTAGAAATTGTTAAATGGTGATAGATATATATTTGCTTTTTCCATAGAGCTGATCCTTGGTGTAGTGAGAGTCCTTATAAACTTCTGAAGGTTTGTTTTTTTGGGGGGAGGGTTCCTTTTGACACATTTCTGTTGTTATCATAATTCTTTCTATTATAACATTTTTATCTTCTAGTTTTCTTCCAAGTCCCCCAAATCATAACTTAGTCTTAGGGGAAGAATTCTTAAAACGATGGAGATACATGATAATGTTCTTTATAGGTGTGTGGTTATGTCTTACTTTTCCTTGCTAGAAGAAATGCTTAATGGTCTATCTGTGGCCCAACAAAATGGCCCAGTAGATAAAGGTGCTTACAGCCAAGTCTGATGAACTAAGCTTAATCTGAAGAACCCACAAGCTATAAGACCTGCAGAGACCTGGCAGTTGTTCTTGGAAATCCGTCCATATGTGTACCATACAAATACATCCCCATCTGATAAATAAATCCATTTACAGTTAAAAATAAGAAAATAAAATAGTTGTTTTTTATCTATTTTTCAACTGGGGAATAGCAAAGATAAATTAACTTTGTGTTTGTAAATTGTCAGCCTCTTACTAAAGACATGTTCAATAATTTGTCTTTTTTTATCATGAGTGTAGAAGACAGGGAACTAAAATTGCTTAAGTAGAAATCTTTCATTTTCACATGAAAATATTTTCTGTGGTTTACAAATTATGGTAAAGTATGAAGATCGATACTACTATGTATGCTTGTGTGTAAGCAATTTCCAACCCCATCTTTCATATAATATGTACTTTTCTGATAAATATATCATGTTATACTTTAAAAATTCAGCAGGTCTTAAAGTTTGAATTTTGCTTTGGACCAGACAACTGTAGTAAAAGACTAACAGTAATATCTAGTAAGGATATGGCAATGCATAAAGACACAGAGAAATTAATAGAATATAGAACTTTTTATAATTAGCAGAGTCCTTTGGATGTTGAAGTATAAAATCAATATAATAGATAAAATATTGGTAATTATATATAGAACATATTGGTAATTATATAAATTGGGCTGTTGGTCCTGTGTCTGCTCCTCCACAGGGCACAGCAGCTTAAGGAGGCAGGATGCTTACCCCATGCTGTCACCAGGCAGGTGTTGGGCCATAGGGAAGCCCCTGCACATCACCCTGTAGATGAGAAAGCGCAGCCTGCATCTCAGGACAGCAGGAACTGGCAATGAGGCCAGGCAGGGCCTGTCTGGTTCTCAGTCTCTAGGACACTCAGGCGCCTGCTGGGGGCTATAGATGAGCTGAGAATGCAGTGGGGGAAAGCGCTGGATCTGGCCTGGGGAAAGGAAGGAAGCTGGGAGTTCTGGCTGGTCTCACGGGAAGTCCTTGGCTTGGTGGGCGTTGGCTTAAGCTTGGTGGCAACCATGGCTGGGAGCCCAGAGAGGCCTTCTATGGGAAATTAGACAGTGGCTCTATAGGCGAATGCTTTCTCCATGGCTCCCCATAGTGGATCCTGATGAAAAGAGGCTGTCTGTAGTTTTAAGGCCTTTATGGTGGTGACAAGTGGGTTAGTAAAACCATACCCCTCTTTTCAGAGTGGGCCTGAGATTAAATACCATTTGCAGGGAGGTGTGTTTGGGAAGGAAACGTTTTGGCTAAGCCCTTCAGCCTTTAGCTACCTCATTAAAATGGAGATTTGTTTTAAGTCTATGTGAACACAGGTCACATGCTCTACATGTGGAAGAACTTGGGGCGTAGCCCTTACATGACTGATGGCCACCAATGGGGGGCTGCCGCTAGTGACAGGAACCTGGTGCCTGGGAACAGGCAAAATGCCTACTGTCTGCCCCTTCAAGGTTTCCAGGATTTCAAGCCTTAGCTCAAATGGGAACCAGGCTACCTTTCATGGGGCCACAATGTAATAATTTGTAAAATAATATATAAGACAATATAATTCCTAGAAGTTGCAGCACTATTTTAAATTATGTTATATGTAATTATATGTTATAATTATAATTAATTATATATGTATGTGTATGTGTTTACATTTGTGTTTGTGTTTATGCTTATGTTTTGTATATTTGTTTTTAAAACTCAATTTTACTTTGAATTTCACTGTAACATATTGTTTTTTAATCAGCAAAACAGGAATAACTTTTCAATGTACTTGTGATAAAAAGTGAAAACTTATACAGGTTGGAAATGTGTCATTTGTTTTTGTAAATAATAAGGTATTGCTTTATATGTCATACTACTCTGCAAGAAATCATCCTTTGAGGCAGCAAAATAGACACTAGCATACAACAAAATCAAGTGGGGAAACAATGCCTGTCCATAAAGACAATATTACTCGGAAATAATAAGTCAGATCCTCATATGTGTAACAAAGTACCCGAGACTCAATTTATAAGCCCACAGTTTCAGAGATCTCAGTTCATTGTCAGCTGGTCCTGTTGCTCTGGTTTTGTGCTGAGACAGTATATTATGACAAGAGTGATCAAGACAAAGAAAAAGGGACAGGGAATGCAGGGGTATGGCCAACATATTCATTTATCACCAAGTAATGGCAACATACACATACTACATGATTTTGCAGCTGTTCAGGACAAAAACCGCTTCTATTGCCTTTTTACTTATTACATGTCTAGCAAAAGAAATGAGGCACTATTTGGATCCCATGTCTAAGGTTCATCGTCACAGAAATTGTGTAAAATATTGAATTTTCTTGTCTCAGGAAGAGGTGAGCCTGGATGACATCCTGCTTATGTGGCCTGATAGATTCTCTCCAGTCTAAAATTTGCAATTATTAACTCACAGTTTGGTCTACATGACAGTCCTCAACAGAAATGCTTTCTGTTGAGTCAGGTTATCTTGTGGTACAGTGCTTTCAATATCCAGTGTTATTACAGCACGGGTTGTGACTATCATTTTGGATTGTGCAAAGTTTATTTTGAACCAGACAGATATATATTCCATAGGGCATTTTTGTTTGTTATGTTGACCAAATAATGTTTCTGGAGTTTTTTTTCATGACAGTGCAATAATGTGAGCTCTAACAGTCATGCCAAATGACCACGACTCTGAGAAAGCCATCTTATCGGTGGGACCCTGACTGGAGTTTGCAATTGCTTTTCACAGGTCCGCAGTGCTGCTTGTTAAAGACTCCAGTCAAGTGCTTATAATTACATGTTGTATTTAATTAGCATGAGTGATCATGAATACAGAGTGAACAGATTTGCTGAGTCATTTAGTCTCCACGTTCCTTCTCAAACTGTCAGAAACGCAGAGCTGACTCATAATACATGGTTTGTTGTTGTGTTGTCCCTAAAGTTAGCTTTGCCTAATCCATAGCTATCTGTTAATAGCAATTGTATTCCATTTTTTGTATGTCACTGCCTCAGGTCTTGATGGTAAGTTGAGCTTTACTTATGAAAGAAACAGTAATTCTCCCTTTTACTTGCTGCTTTTCCTCCTCAATTAGAAACAGACTCCAGACTAATACTAAAAATAACTCTCCTGCATCAACAAGCAATTGCTGTGTCATCATAAGACTTTGGATTACCATGTGATCAGTAGAAACTTGTAGGGTAAGTTCAGTGTCTCACACCGCCCACTTCAAGCACGTGTTCAAGTGTCTCACCCTGAACTAAGAGAGACTAAGGGAACTCTGGCTGTAGTTTTGCATGTTTTTCTAGTCATTTGGAAAACCAAGAAAGCAAATAACCAAACCTTTTACATGGGTTCTAGTTTATGGTACATATTTGTTCTCTACATGGCAAATCCGACTTCAAAAAATACAAAAGTAGAATGAATATGACATTGTAAATATATTTTGTCATACATGTGTGCTAACTTCCCCAAAATAATGTCAGTGTTTCTGGTATGACAACATGCGCAGCCACACTTCCGCAACTCTGCTTATTTCTAAGGGAGTTAAGTCTCAATTTGTTTCATTCCCGTCTGAGAAGGCCCCTCTAGTGAGCCTCAAGGTGCCACGGCTTGCCAATAATCTCACAGCAGTGCTGTAAAGAGGCAAGCAGGCTGGCGTTCCAGGATTTCTCTTCTCTAATGCTCAATTTCATGTTTTGGGAAAGCCAGACAAATGGGCTGGCTTGTCCTTGGAGCCTGCTCTCTTCTAAATGAGACCCAAGGGGAGGATGGCACAAGCCATCTGATCAGAATCTCTGGAGCCCAGTTTGGGAAGCAATCCCTATCCCTGGCATGCACTCTGAGCTGTGAGTGGCTCAGTAAGCTATGGGAAATCCAAAGACGAAGTTGAATCCAAATTCAACTCCATGGCTCATCATCTTCATGTGCATCTTAAACTGGGGTTTCATGTATCATTATAGTAAGAAGTAAAGGAAACCGTCATGGTTGTGGTAGAGGTGGTGGTGCTGATTATGTGCATGTACACATGTGTGTATGTGTATACACTTGCTTCTGCCAACCTCTGCTTTTCATAGTAGTGCCATATGCTGTGAGTGCTTAAGATAGTTTTACTCGGTTGTGTGCTAACTCTTCACACAAACTGACTGTTTTATTGCTCCTAACAATTCATTTTGGTCAGTATGACATCATTAATTCTATTTCATAATAAAGCCATAGGGAACCAGGTAACTAGTTTGGGAGGAAAACTAATATTTGAGTAGTTGTTCAACTCAGTGTCTATATACTTTCTGTACAGTCTCAGAATATCAGAAAAATGCCTTTGTAATTAACACGACATGAAAGAGATTATATATGCAAGCATCTGAAAAAGAGGAAGTTTAAAACTTTTGGTTTCATAATGTTGAAAGCTAGAGAATATAGTGAGCCATTTGTGAATAATTTGTATAAAATATTGTATAAGAGAAATCATAATACAAATCCAGATTTTATTTCCTTCAGGATGATACTAAACAGAGAAAAATAATACTAATACAAATAAATAAGCATGCAATCATGTATATTTGGGGGTGCAGCAAACTTTATTGATGATAATCAAGAGAGTAGATAGGGCTCCCTAGGCCCCTCCTGTTATTATGAGGGTCTGGGATGGAAATTGTGAGGGAGGTACTCAGTGTTGGGACAAGGACTCTTCAGCAACAGAGGGCCTCTCTCTTGCTCTCAGTGTCCTTGCAGGGGTGGGTGCTCCAAGGTTTCTTAATTCTTGGAGGCCTTGTAGGCCATGAGGTATATCACTGTGTTGCTATAGCTTTATTCATTGTCATACCAGGAAATGAGCTTTACAAAGTTGTCATTGAGAGCAATGCCAGCCCCAGCATCAAAGGTAGAAGAGTGGGAGTTGTTGTTGAAGTTGTAGGAGACAACCTGGTCCTCAGTGTAACACAGGAGGCCCTTTAATGGGCCCTCAGATTCCTGCTTCACCACCTTCTTGATGTCATCACACTTGGCAGGTTTCTCCAGGCCGTATGTCATATCCACAATGGATACATTGGAGGTAGGATTGTGGAAGGCCATGCCAGTGAGTGTCCCTTTCAGCTCTGGGATGAACTTGCCCACATCCTTGACAGCCCCAGTGGATGCAGAGATGGTGTTCTGGGCAGCCCCATGGCCATCACACCACAGCTTTCCCAAGGGGCCAGCCACAATTTTCTGAGTGGCAGTGAAGACACATGGACTGTGGTCATGAGCCCTTCCACAATGCCAAAGCTGTCATGGATGACCTTGGCTGCAGGGGGTGGGAGGGCTAAGCAATTGGTAATACAGGAAGCATTGCTGACAATCCTGAGTGAGTTGTCATATTTCTCTTGCTTTACACCCATCATAAACATGAGGTTATCAGCAGAAGAGGCAGAGATGATGACCATTTTGGCCCACTCTTCCAAATGAGACCCAGACTTTTCCATGGTGGTGAAGACACCAATAGACTTCACAACATACTCAAAACCAGTATCTCCCCATTTTATGTCAACAGGATATTGATCCTGGAAGATGGTGATGGACTTTCCATTGATGACGAGCTTTTCATTCTAAGCCTGACTGTGTGGTTGAATTTGCCATGTGTGTAGTCAAACTGGAACATGTAGACCATGTAGTTGAGGTCAATGAAGGGGTCATTGATGGAAACAATCTCCACTTTGCCAAGTGCAGAGCAGAAGGAAGCCCTGGTAACTAGATACCCAATACGGCTAAATCTGTTCACACGGACCTTCATCATCTTGTGTATGGGACGAGGCTGGCACTGCACAAGAATATGCAGCTGTCTCTGGAACAGGGAAGAGCAGAGAATAATCATGTATCTTGTCAAATTTGTCAAATTTACAGGAAGATCATGTTTGGTAAAACTCTGATGAAATTTATTAAAAAGAAGTATAAGTATTATACAATTATCAAAACTCTATGTTTCAAATTCTGATGAAATTTATTCTATTTTTATGTAGAATTAATAGTTCTAAATATTAAACCATTTCTGGTATTGAATTGTTTTTTATACTATAAAATATATGCTTTTGTGAGGTAGATACAATGTCCATTCATAATCCAGACTGGCCTCAAAGTAGCAGCACTATATCTTTTGCCTTGAATTACAGGTGTGAATAGGCATACTCATCCCTGTTTTATTCCTTATTATTTTAAAGATCAACAAAAATAAAGGTATATTTATTAAAGCATTCAAGTTTTTAGTAATATTTAAATTACCTTCTTTTTGTTTTGTTTTTATTTTGTTTTGTTTTGTTTGCACTTGCTGAAGCTGGCACCTGAGAAGAGCAAAAAGTCTGCAGAGGTAATAGAAAGTGCCACCTTCCAAGAGAGAACAATGAACTGAGTAATGGTTGTTTTACTGGTTCACCTTGAAGAACTTCACAGTGTCTGTACACTTGTGAGATATTCTAGACAGCAGGTCACACTATTCTTGTTCACTTTCAAAACATAGTTTAGCGTTATGGATGTAGCTCAGTTGGGTTGGTAGACAGTTTGTTTAGCATGTATAAGGCTAGATATATTCCCACCCAAATTCTTGAAGCATTTAAGAACATTCTTAACTACATAGTGACTTTGTGACCAGTGTGGGATATATAAGATGTGGCCTACAAATAAAAAGTTATAAATAACTTCTTTCAATACTCAAGGACTATTTAATCTTTACAGAACCAGGAATCATTTAATTAAAAAATAATATTTATGTTGTAATGTTGTTTCTGGTTTGATTTCCTAATACTGTTATGCCATCTACTATGGAGAATATCCCATATCAAAAATTATTTGTTATTATCAAGTGAGAATATCATTGAGGACAGAATTTTAAAGATTTCTATCTAATAATAATGAGTATCATGTTGGGTGAGTGTGTTGTTCAATCTAATGTCCCCATGATTTTGGTAATACAAATATTATTATACCCAGTTTTCAATGAAGCAGATGAAGTTCAGGAAAGACATAAGCAGAAAAGATCTTTTTAAAAAGACAGTTTCCCCTGTTACTGTTGCAAAGATGAGACTCTGAGTTTTTTTTTTCCATTGTGGTTAATCACTATTGACCACCAACAAGAGAAAAAATGATATTAAAGTTAAAGTATCAAGAAAAGAAAAAATGACTAATTCTATAGTCATTCACATATGAAATAAAACCTGAAATAACAGTGATAATAAAATATTCCAGTTTTAAATGCTGAAAAATCTTTACAATGTATGTAACAATGTTTGTAGGTACATGTTGTGTGAGTGTTTGTGTGTGTGTGTGCATGTGCAGTCATCCTTAGGCTCAGGTGCCATATAATACATGTGGGAATTAGAGGATAATTTTGGGGAATCAATTTCCCTTCCATATTTAAGTGGGTTCCAGGGTTTGAACTCAGGTCAGTAGGACTGTCTTTCAAATGCTTTTACCTCCTGAGTTACCTCACCAGTCCCTCCCATTTATTGTTGTTTCATTTCTCTGTGTCCTGTTAGATGATGAAATTGTAATTAAATAAATTAAGAAGACTTCCTTCTTCTCTTGGCCAACATTTCTTAAATATTCTCTACTCATTGTTGCCAAGGCTTTTTCTTTTTAATGAGACTTGGGTTATAAAGATATAAAACAGGTATGCAAAACACACATTTACTAGGAATAATCATAATGAACTATTTAAGACAATTCTTTGCTATACATATAATTTTACCATTTGTAAAAGATTAATATAAAATTTCATATTAATGAGCTAGATATGCTTTGTTATTATTAATAGTCATAAAAGTAAATGTTATAAATTGTGGTTGAGGTTTACTGCTGAATAAAACTATCCTTTCTAGTTTTTTCGTATTCTCTTGCTGGCCCATTCAACTCAGCTATTATGGCCCAAACTCATCTCCAAGCTTACTGATTCAAACTGGCTTCTCTCAGCTTCTCACTGAATTGCTCCGCTTGTACTCAAATTAACTCTGGCAATCTGTTCTAATACAACCCATCTCTGTAAAACTGTCCTGGTAAAACTGCTTCCTCTTTCTCCCTCTGTCTCTCTCTCTGTCTTTGTCTCTCTGTCTCTCTGTCTCTCTGTCTCTCTGTCTCTGCTTCTCTCTCTCTCTCTCTCTCTCTCTCTCTCTCTCTCTCTCTCTCTTCTCTCTCTTTCTCTCTCTCTCTCTTTCACTGCTGCTCTCTCAAGTCCTTCCTTCTGTTCTGAGAGTTGAGCTATCCTGTTTCTGTTTCTCTGATTCCTCACTCTGTCCTTTAATTAGACAACACATTTACACATGGCTACTTCCTTCTACAAATTAGCCTTACCTCTATTGTTTGGGAATAAAGGTGTGTACTAAGGACATGTGTGCATTCCAGACAAAGGAATTAAAGAAGTATCATTCCAACCACAGACCTAAGAAGGACTTTGAACATGATTCCTTGCCGTATGGCTGCCATATTGCTGAATTAAAATTTCTCTACAACTAGTAAGTTAAATATTGGCTCCAGATTTAGTACTTCTGGATGGAGAGAATTTTCATGTTTTCTTGAGTATTTTGATAGTTTGATGTTATAATCAACAATGCTGAGAATTCCATCTCATACAAAAATGTAGTATAAAATTCCACAAGTATGTTTATGACCATTTAAGAAATTCTTAGAAACTCTGCTCTACTTCCAACCCCAAATTTACTTAATGATTCTTCTAAAATGACACTCAAGCAACTCAATCAGAAAATTTCAGAATCTAGTGTAGCATAATATAATCCAAAGAGCAAAGAATTTGATATTTACATTATTTGATATATTACTGTTAAGGAATATCAGTAGGAATGTATTAGGATTGTTTGGTTCCCATAATTAAACCATCATGTTTCTATAAGAACATAAAACCTCATAATATACAATTATCTTGAATATTAATTGAGATGTCCTGGGTAGTGGTCTGAAGTGCTATGTCATGTGACAGTATGTGCAGTGCAAACCATAGCTCTATGTTCTGAGCCAAAGCTATTATGTCACGTATTATGACACGTGATATACCACAGTGTGGCCAGAGAGACCTCTGAATTATTACATAGTTGTTTTTGGCTGAATTTTGGTCATTGATATAATTGTGAGGTACACATTCTTGTGTAGAATATGGGGTCAGGATACATAGTGTAAAAAGCTAAGATCTAGACTGGAGAAAGTACCTTTAATTCCTGAGCTAAAGATCATATAATGCAGGATATAGTAGTCACAACAGTACTTAAGAATCAAAGATTGTGGGATAAGAATTTGGAGTGGCATATCAAAGTATAGGGAACAATTGTAGAGGACTTTTCCAACTGGACATATAAGTCTGTGGTCAGGTGTTTGCCTAGTATATTTCATAGGAGACCCTAGATTCAATTCCTAATACAGCAAAAAATAAAAATAAATTTAAGATAAACTGATAATAGTAATAATAAAACAAGCACAGAACTCCATGAGGATGAAAAGAAATTTCTTTGAGTTTCAGTTTCCCTGATTTATTTCTCTTCACTTTCATTCCTGACTTTGCCATTACTGTTTTATATTCCATAACTTCTCTACTGCAGCAGAAGACTACAATAGTAGCTAAAACCTGAGTTGATAGGGAAGAAATGCACACTATTCTTATCCCCATCCTCTACTTGGGGCTTTTAGTGCCAACACAATTTATTCTACTACTTTTCTCTCCATAATATGAGAAGCAGAAGGCATTGAGTTGTATTGCACTTCAGTTCAGATAAGACTTGGAGTCAGGGATGTGCTCTACAGTCCTCAGAGGGCACTCACTGTGACATTACCTAGATGAGGTTTCTAGCAACAAGGGCAAAGAGCAAATGTGACTATTGGTCAGAAATTGACAAATGGAGTTTGCATACTACATGCATATCTTTGTAACAGTAAGAGGTATTATCACATACAAACATACAAAAAAAGATTTTCACTTAGTGATTGATCCAACTACTGGAAATATTTTAAACCTAGTGACTGATTAACAAAAAATGTGACTAATTAGCATAAAATGTTTATTTTATTTTTTACATGAGAAAAAACAGATTATTATTTTTGATTTAGGAATGAGATTGATCAAATGTGAATCCAGAGTTGCTCAGGCATTGCATTTTAATAAATGAAATATATAAATACAGTATTTTATTTTTACTTATACCAAAATTAAAATTAATTTAGGTTGCCTGCTTTTCAGTTTATTTCACACATACATATATGCAAAAAATGCATACACATTTGGAATCTATGATGATTGCCATATATGTATGTGCATACATATGTAAGTATATAGCTTGGACTTTCAAGGGTCCTCTTGAGATATATTCATAGCTGTTTGCAAGGTGTTGCCACTGACCTGTCTTTCTATTACATAAAGTTTATCAAGCCTTCACTGCACTATATTTCTCATAGATGTCATTATTCTTCCAGTCATGGGGATTCAGACTAGAAGTTTTGGAGTCATCTTTTACTTTCTTCCCTCTTTCATCTTCTAATTGTGACCTGTCTCCAAGACTTACCATTCCTTCATCATTGCCCCCACTTCATTCTCGCAGCCTTCTCAGTACCTCCAGCTTTCATCACCTTAGATGTAAATTACTGAGAAAGCCTTCAGGCTCATTCCCTTGCCTCCACTCCATCACTCTCTGCTTTGGCCTCAGATCAGGGCCTGTCAGTTCCACAGCCACTAGCTAGTCCAAACACTTCTTCTGGGATGTCTGGGTTATTCTCATCAAAGTCTGCTTCCTGAACCAGCCCAGCATTTACTCTAAACTCCAGGGAGCCCATTTCCCACCTATTTTTACACAGATCATTATGTATCTGCTTCAAATTCTTGTCTTAAGTTATTCTCTACACCTCTCTCTCTCTCTCTCTCTCTCTCTCTCTCTCCTCCCTCATTCATAGTATATTCATTATTGGAAACTCAACTCACAGTTAGTATTCCCCATATTTCTGAGTTGCCTGTTGGCAGCAATTCTCCATCTTCTTAAGATGTGATTTTCACATGTATCATTTGCTTTGGTCTTTCATTACTCTCTAGTGTATTAATGTATATATCTTACTAAAAAGAAGCATATAATTTTTGTGTGACATTAGTGCTACTTCTGTCCTCAATAGTTTTTATAAGAATAAAAGTAATATTTTTACTTATTAAACAAGCATCATTGCATTTATATTTATAAATACATATGGAAAGTGGGCAAGATTTCCCTCGTGTTAAATATTTCAAGATTACCAACTTCTTTATATTTCATATGTTTAATGAGTTTTGCTTATTTATATTCTTATCCTGACCTAAATATTCAGAATATCCTTCAGTTAAGAGGAGTATGCTAATAGGAGAGAGTTTGCTTGAAAGGCTTTATACATATATCAAAATGTATTCCGAAGTGTTTGCTACATTTCCCTACTAATAGTCTTGCTCTATTGAAAAACCAAAATAGATGAACATTTGAATTTATATGCATACTTTAGTTTCCTTATTGATTACCATCAGCTGCATAAATTCACAAACTATAAAACAGGAAAATACATGACTCATAGTTAAGTGTCCTTGGATTTAAATAAGAATATGGCTATTTCAAGCTTGCAATTTTTCTATTACTTACTCAAAATCTTTGTGAGCGAAGACAGAAAAGAAACGAGTTGTTTTTTGTAAAATGAAACTGCATAAAATCCCCAGCAGCTCAAACATTGGCATTCTGGACTTTTTCACAAATTACAACTGCAAGTTTAACAGCCAACCTTTGGGACTTCAATGCACCAGGTAGGGGATATTGTTCCATAGAATAATTGCTCTCTAGGGAAAAGGCATTTTGGTGACTTTCATGTTAGGAGCCAGCAGAAGTCAGTGGGTCATTTATCATTAGTGAGTGTCACTGAAGAGGTAAAGTAGAAAGAAAAGGGCCCAACGACAGTAACTTTCTGAGGGAAAAAGAAATGTGCGAATGTGCATGATAGTTACTCCGACTTACACCATTGCTTCATATTTAAAATGCATGCAAATATCAAGTTTCAAGGGAATCTGATAAAACAAAACTTATTTTATTGGATAAAATTTTTATGTTTTTCTACTTAAGTCTTTGTCTCTAAAGCAGAAAACAGCAGAGGAAAATGAAAAGTAGTAATGATCTTAGCATTCTGAAGTAAACATTTCTTATTTCTTTTATTGGGTCTTTTTGATTTAAAAAAAATGGCTTTATATTTATCAACTTCAGCATGAGAGAAGTGAATTATAATTAAAGATAACTATGTCATCCCAGACGGAAATTATGCTGAAAGGGGCTAATAGGAGGGAATGGTGATGTGGCTTTTATAGTTGTCATTCAAATTTTGGAGATTGTAAATTTGGGGTGGGGGAACCTTTTCTCTTTCTTTTTATTTCTGAGATTGTAATTTAATTACAACATTTCCTCCTTCTTTTTACTCCCTCCAAACTCTCCTATATGGTAAAAATGGTGCTTCCTAGTGTTTAGCTTCAGACTACAGAAAATTTGTGCTGACATCATGAGAGGGTCTGAAGAAGCTGAATGAGTAAGATAATCTAAAAAATCCTCTAACAACAAGGTTAGTTCAGTCTTTGTTACTAGGACAATTACAGCCATGTCTATATTATTAGTGTTTCAGTGTCACTAGAACATGGTGACTTGTGTCACCATGAGTAGAGAGTTTAGGATGTCTCTCGGATACTAGCACTCTTAACACTAGTTTACTTTTTTCTGTCTATGTCACCCTAGTAATACATGTTCACAAGGCAGTCACTGTGGACCTTCATATCTGCCTCTTGTCACCAACCTCCCCTCAATGCTCCATGTCAATATCTAGGGGCATGTAGATCTCACCAAGTTTAGGATAAATATGGTCAGAAAAAGATAATTTGACTCCACTGAGGTGTGAGTAACTATTGAACTGAGAGGAAAAATTTAGGAATCTAACAAATGTAGACATATCACCATGTGGGACAGAGTTTCTCAGAAGAGAATACAATGTGTCCATTGGGCATCTTACTCTTCATTTCGCACTCTTGTCCTCAGGCCAGAGTAAGAGGACTAGCTATGAAGAGCTGCTGTTTGTTATCCCATTTCAGAGATCTGAAAACTAAATAAAAGAGTCTACATAGATATGAAACCAGCCCAGCTTACATGATAGATGCATCTCTCAAAACCAAATAACAGAAACAAAATGAACAAAAGACACTTCTAGCATGCTTTAAAAAAAGAAAAGAAAAAAAGATCCACTCCTAATAGGAAAATGACACATAGGGCATTTTAAAATGGTTGTGTATTTGTACAACTCCTAGGATTTAAAGTTGGAAGAGAATGATGGACTGAGTGTGGAGGATACAGGAGTCTCACCTACGAGAGAGGTAATGTAGAGTACCTCCAGGGACCTCACTATTCCCCTAGTGAAAAAGCAAACCTTGGAATTTATAGTTCCCATCACTTCTACAGAATGTGAAGAATGGCTGTTCTTCTGAGGGAAATTACTGTATGATTCAGAGAGGTGGTCAGGAAGAAAGAGGGAGAGAAGACAGCGAGGCAATCAGTCCAGAGTCTTTATCTGGTACAGGTGGCTACAGGCACAGGGTAATGACTGTATCTTCCCTAGTAGGAAGGGAGAGCTTACGTGCCAGGTTTGAACTTAGCAATCTTCACTAGCTCTCTAGAATCACAGCACTCACTGTAAGTGTGTTTTAATTGACAAAGTTTTCCCAATATCTCAGAAGATCAGTGGTGGAACCAAGAACTGAATTTAGGCCTCAATGCCTTAGGTATTAAAAAGCCATCCAGTTACTGCTTTAAAATAGACACGGAAACCCTGCTTACACAGCTGCTTCTCATAAAAAGAAAACCAAAAGCAGAGTTCCCTGTATAATAAGTATACATTTAAATATATTTTGAAAATACATGTATACATATATATGTATAAATATTCCTGTTATGGTTGTCTCCAGAGGGGCACTGCCAGAGCCTTACACATACAGAGGCAGATGGTAGAAGCCAACCATTGAGCTGGGTGTGGGGTCCCCAGTGGAGGAGTTGGAGGGCATACTGGAGGAGTTGAAAGAGTTTACAGCCCCATGGGAAGAACAATGAGGTCGGCCACCCAGATGCCCCAGGACTCCCAGGAACAAAACCATCAATCAAAGGGTACACATGGTTCCAGCCAAAAAATGTGGCAGAGGAATTCCTTGCCAGGCATCAGGGGAAGGAGTGGTTCTTGGTCCTGCAAAGGCTCAATAGATGCCCCAACAAAGGGAAATTGAGAGGGGACCAGATGGGAGTGGGTCAGGAAGAGGGGCATATAGTTGGAGGCAGGGGATAGGAAGAGGAGTTGAGGGTTTTCAGAGAAGGGGGGAAACAGGGAAAGGTTTTAGCATTTGAAATGTAAATGAACATGTAATGAAATTATATTAATGTAAATGTAATTATATTCAATTAAAAATTGCTAATGTTCTGATTTATGGAAAATAGAATTTCACAAGTGCTTTGAGTCTCCTTTCACTACTATTAGGAAAAAAATGCATAATGTATATGCTTATGTGTTTAGTTGTGACACATACAAATATAATTATTGAATTTTAATAAATTATAAAATATATTAATATATAGGTATGAGATATTTTTGGGTGGGTATATTTCTCTATCACACACAAGTCTGAAGAGGAACTTGGGTATTCACTGAGCACCATACTAGATAGTTTTATGTCAGCTTGATACAAATTAAAGTCATTTGAGAACAGGGAACCTCAATTAAGGAAAGGTTTCCTCCATAGTATCAGGCTGAGGGCAAGCCTGTAATGGCAAGGATGGGGGGCAGCCATTGTGGGTAGGGCCATCCATGGACTGCTGGTACTGCATTCTAAAAGAAAGCAGGCTAAGTAAAGCATGATGAACCAGCTAGTAAGCATCATCCTTCTATGGCATCTGCATCAGCTCTTGCCTCCAGATTCCTGATATGTTTGAATTCCTGCCCTGATTTCCTTTGATGATGAACAGTCGTCATCTGAAAGTATAAATCAAATAAACCCTTTCCTCCACAACTTTCTTTCGGTCATGGTGTTTCATCATAGCAATAGTAATTCTAACTAAGATAAGTTGGTAACAGCATAATGGGAAGTTGAAGTGACAGACTTGACCATGTTTTTGGAAGGATTGTGGAGGGACTTTGAAACTTTGAACTAGGAAAAAAATTGTAAAATGTTGACAGCTTAGTAGGAGCTTGGAAGGTCAGAGTGTGAAGAGCAGTATAGTAGATGTAGGCCTGGCTTTTGAAGTTTTAGAAGCAAATTTAAAGGCTCTATCAAGACCATTTGCTATTTTGAGGTAAGAATCTATCTTTCTGGTCAGCTAAAGAGTCAGCATGATTAACAAGAATTAGGACCATTGAAGTAAAATCTTTGTGTTACTGAGACAATTTATGTTGGTTAGCTGGACTTGAGGAATTAGCAGTGATTAAGAGGAAAACACCATCATTGGGATGGATTCTGGGAAGTGTTTCCTCAACATCAGCACACAGAAGATGTGTTGCAGAAGTTGATGAGGTTATACCTTGTGCCAGCAGTCAAGCTTGCTAGTGTTAAGAGTCACCCAGATCATAGTTATTTTGAGTACTTGAATGGATCATAGAAAGCAACTGAAGCTTGCTACTGCATTGCAGGGATGGAGTCCCTGAAGAGAGCCCAGAAGAGGCTATTTTTGAAAGAGCAGCCCAGTTGCAGCAAAGGTTCCCAGCAATTTTGAAGGTGCCAGTGTCATGGGATGCCCACAAAGATCAGAACCAGCAGTGGTGTGGAGCCAGCCAAAGGCTAGAAAACAAATTCCATGTGCTGCAGAGGGCAGAGCTGGAGACATGACACAAGCCCCTTGGAGGAGCCCAGAAGACCATTAGTAAATCCCGGGTAATTGGACATTGAGTTATTTACACTGTTGTAATTCAGTGAGTATTCCATGGTTCCTTCCTCTTGGAGTAAGAATGTATGTAGTTTATTTTGGATTTTGCCGGAGCCCATAGTCGAGAGACTAGTTCAAGATATGTTTAGCTTAATACAAACTTTGAATTTTAATTCTTCACCCAACACTTTGATAAGAGTCCCCAACCTCTATCCAATGATTAGCTATGGGTGTTTGCTTTTGTTTTAGTCAGCTACTGGTTTGTGCTCCTCAGTTTTGCCAACACAACAGAGGATTATTAATAATGTCAGGTATTAGTGTTTTCCTGTAGGATGGGTTTCAAGTTGGGCCAGATATTGGTTGGCCATTCCTTCAGTCTCTCTCCATCTTTGTCCCTGCATTTATTTTAGACAGGACAAATTTTGGATGGAAAGTTTGTGGATGGGTTGATGTTCTGATCCCTCCGGGGGGGGGGGTCTTGCCTGCCTACAGAAGGTGGCCTTTTCAGGCTCCATGTTCCCATGGAATCAGCATCTCAGCTAAAATCACCCGGTCACCCACCTTGATTCTTAGGAGCCTCCACCATGTCAGGTCTCTTGGACTACCTAAAGATCCCCCCACCCCAGGCAGCTGCAGATTTCCATTCATTCTCATGGACCTCTGGATCTCTCTCTTGTCTCTCTCCACATCTGATTCTTCCCCCCTCACCTACCTACTTCCTTCCTTCCTTCCTGCTGCTTCCTACGACTATTTTGTTTCCCCTTCTAAGTGTGATTCAAATATCCTTATTTGATCTTGCTTTTTATTAAACTTCTCTGGATCTGTGTAGTGTATCATGGGTATTCTGTACTTTATGATTTATATCAACTTATAAAAAAACTGACTTTAAAGTATTTGATTTTTAAAAGATGACATTAGGACTTTACAACTTATAAAATGCTATACATTGGGATATTGATATTCATGTGTGAGTGATTTGCTTGTATGTCAGCATGACAAGGGCTCAATCATGCTAAATAGTTTTATGCCAACTTGAAACAAATTACAGTCATTTGAGAGGAGGGAATTTCAATCAAGAAAATGTCTCTGTAAGATTGGGTTGTGGACAAGACTATAGAGCATTATTTTATGACTATCAGCGATTCATGGGGGAGGGCCCAGTCCTTTGTGTGTGGTTATATCCCTGGGCTGGTTCTGGATTCTATAAGAAAGCAGATAGAGCAAGCCATGGAAAGCAAGCCATGGAAAGCAAGCTGGTAAGCAGCACAGGTCCATGGACTCTACATCAGTTCCTCCCTCTGTTTCTGCCCTGCCTGAGTTCCTGCCCTGACTTCCTTAGATGATTAACAGTGATATAGTCGTGGAAGACAATAAATTCTTTTCACCCCAACTGGCTTTTGGTCATGGTGTTTCATTATAGCAATAGTAACCTTAAAACAATCTCCATCACTGCCATTGAGGTGCTTGTGGTGGCACCATTAGGAGGTATGGCCTTGATGGAGGAAGTGTGTCACTGTAGAAATGTGCATTGAGACCCTCCTCCTAGCTGCCCGGAAGATATAGTCTTCTTTTGGTCTTGGGATCAAAAGGTAGAACTCTCAGTTCTTCTTACGCCATGCCAACCTGGATGTTACTATACTACCACCTTGATGATAATGGCATTCCCAAGTCTGTGTGAGAACTGTAAAGAGTCCCCATGACATACAGTTGCTACCTTGATGCCAGCAAGAAAAATAAAAGGATGACTTGGATATACTTTTATGTAATATTTAGTTTCCTTCAATTGAAAGAATCTTAGTAAATGCTAGAATTCTATCAGCACAAAAGTCATCTATTATGGTAACTATGAAGCTCTATAATGATGACTCTCTAAGTTGCATACTACATACAACATGTTATTTTTAAAAAATTAAATTGCAATGTCAGCAATTACTTGAAATATTAAACAGAAGTTGAACAAAATTTAATTACTCTAGGAAATCAGATGTTAGTATAGAACGTGAATGGCACAATGCTGATTGGAAACAATCCACTGAAGTAGGTAGAGACCCATATGCTCACTAGGTACCTAAGATTTCTGCAGCTCAGAGCAGTCAAATAATAGCTATAATCGGAGGCATTACAGAGATAAAAAAAAAATCCCAAAATTTGTTGCTGAAAACTCTATTCCATGTTACCTTCTCACAGAATCCTTCAGTTACAACAGTCTTCTCTAAATCACTTGGATGGAGTAATTGCATTATGTTTTAAAAATCCCAAATGATTTTTTAAAGAAACTGAGGCACTTGTAGATGAGCCATTTAAACAGAATTTATTTTAGTATGAAAAAAAAATCTTGAGGTGATAATTCCAACCTGGATTCTAGAGCATGCCAGTATTATTTGAAAGCAAGTGTCAGTCAACTGTGGCAGCTGGGAGACTGCTAAGCTCCTGTCTGTGCTTTAGTGAGAGAAGGAGTTTTGTGGATCCCAAAGAGAAGAGATGACAACAGAATGTCTTTGAAAGAAGGCTTCCAAATCATAATCAGATAAATAAAGTAAAAGTGATGGAAAATAAAACACACTGAGGCAGGTAGCTAGTCATAACTGAGGCAGAATGTGTAGCTTCTTGCTACAGAGAGCAGCTAAATACTGGAATTCCAACCCATGGGTCATTGCAGCCCTTTGTTTTCATAGCATATAGTTGAGTTAAATTTATTTTTCAATTAAGCAATATCTTAAGTATTTTTTGCACATTGCCAATTGTACTCTATTAAATAGTAACATCAATATTAAGAAAGGAAAGTGTAACCATAAATTTGTATGTACGTATATGTATACACATGTATACATATGTACATATATACATATATATACATATATGTATATATTTATATTTACATGTGTTTAAAATTATGTATTTATTTACATTATACTTGTATGTATATGTGAGTGTGTATGTGTTTGTGTATGTGTGTGTTTGTGTATGTATACATTTGGGAGGTCAGAGAAAAAGTTATAGAAATAAATTTTTTCACCCATGCTGAGTCTTGCATATTAAACTCAGATTATCAGACTTGGTTGCAAGTGCTTTTACCTGCTATGCTAAGGGTCCTTGGGTATATTCTTAAAACCCATCTATAAGGGATTGGGAATGGGTTCAAATGATAAAAGGCTTACCACACAAGGATGAGGATCTGAGTTTAGATCCCCAGTATTATAAGAGTCGGTTAGCTTCAGTTGTCAATGTGGCATACCTAGCAAAGGGAATCTCAACTGATTAATCTTGTCCATCAGAATAGCCTGTAGACATATCTCTGGGAGGCATTTTCTTGATTACTAATTGATATAGAAGAGGCCAGTCCATTGTGGGCAGTACCATTCCTAGGAAGGTAAACTGGACTATATAAGAAGGTAACTGGATCCCTGGAAAATGAACAGTATTTGTCTCTGTTTTCTGCTTCCATTCATGCTTCTGGGTTCCTGTAGAGCTTCTTTCCCAGTTTCCTCTGTGATGAATTGGAAACTGTAAATGGATATGAACCCTCTCCTCACCAAGCTGGTATTGGTCAATGTTTTATCACAACACAAGCAAACTAGAACAAGTACCTACATAGAAGACCTGGGTAGAGTCATGGGCATCTGTGGCATACTAGTCTGGCTGGGATAGAGCTCTAGGTCCAGGTAGAAAAATAAGGAATTAAAAAAGGAGGTAGTGAGCAATAAAAGAAAAGAAACACTGGCTTTAACATACAAACACACATGTCCCTCAATGCACGCGCGCACACACACACACACATGGAGAGAGAGAGAGAGAGAGAGAGAGAGGGAGGGAGAGAGAGAGAGGGAGGGAGAGAGAGAGAGGGAGGGAGAGAGAGAGAGAGAGAATACCACTAAGTTTCAAATACTTTAAATGATTCTTGGGTTTTCAAACCTCCATTGTTATTGGTTCTCAGTAATTCCACTTTCTTTGTATACATGACCAAAAGTCCCAAAAGGAAACAAATCCATTTTATACAGTCCACCATGTGTAAAGCTAGATTGATTTATAGACATATAAATCATGTGTTTGCACCTGCACGAACAAAATACTGCATTTGAGATGTATTTCTTTTGCCAATCCAGTGTGGAATAGAGCCAAACCTGGCAGCATGTGATGCCTTCTCTTCGATGGCTCCTTAAGGAGTTTCTCCCATGCTACATTGAGCCTCTGTCCTCCAATCATACTAATAATGTTAGCTGTCATTTGTTAAATTCCTTCAGCACAGGAGGCATTTTAAAGAAAGTATTTGTCTTTCAACTCAACACAAGTCTGAAAGATCTTTACTATTTCCAAAGCTTTGAGATGAAAACAGCATGGTTCAGACAATTGAAATGAATCACATCAATATTCTTTCTGATTTCATAGCTCTTAAATCAAGGCTTCCAGGAATGTCTCTTCAGACCTTAAAGGAAAAACGTGATATAACTTGCTGTATTCTTCTCATAGTGATTCTCAAAATCAGAGCAGCCTAGATCTACTTGGAGTTTAAACTCATTGTATACATAAAGATTTCTTAATACTGTCTTTACTCCTATTTATTTCCTGATTTTGATAGTTCTCAAGATCCAGTCTCCTCTAGTGATATTTTTCTCAATATTTTGCCAAAACCTATGATTACAAGGTAAAACTTTCCCAGTACTACATATCATAGAGAATCCTGAGATTAATGCTTAAAGGATTTAGCATTTACATGGAGGAAATAAATGACTAAATGTACTCTTCTAAAGATAGATAATATTTCTTTCTTTAAGAACCAAGAAAAAATTATAATTGGAAGGCATCAAGAAAGCCAGGTAATTGGTAAATGAAGGTATATACTACAGAAGTATTGAAATGAACAGAAATCAGCAAACGTTATCATTTTAAGGATCATTACAAATTAATGTTATTATGTTATAAATAAATTCTACCTTGATATATCAATTAGTTCTCTAGGTCAGGTTTAATTGTAATTTAATTTTTTATCTTTTATTTTAGAATGTGGTGCTACAGTGTTCTCACAAGTAAGGAAAGGATAAAAGTGAATGTCGCAATGATTTCTATTGAACCTGTCCCATTGGCATGGGCAGAACTTTATCTTATACGAATTTATAACAAGTTGTCTCTTCCTTTTCTATCCAGTTTATGGACTTGGTTTAAGATGTCACATAGAAGCATGCATATTGAATAATAGAACAGCAGGAATTGAATTAGTTTATCTAAGTGTTAGAGAATTGTTAAATATGACAAAAAGCACAAATCATTACTTTCTTGGGCTAGGAATGTGTAGTGCAATCTATTTAAGCTTATCCTTGGATAGCTTATAAATAAATGAGACTCAGACTATGGTTATTTAATATGAATTTGACAATTACTGGGCCATAACCCCAAATCTATTCTTCTGGCTTAGCTACCTTCTCAGTGGTGTACCCCGAATACTTGCCCCTTCTGCAGGCCATGAGCTCACTCCCCTCCTGGAGGCTTCCCCCCCCTTCTCTCCTCATCCAACCAGGTCACTTCAAGCCTACCTATCTCTAATCCCTCCAGTAACTGATTGTAGCCAATTTTATTCAACCATTAGTTTTAAATCAAGGAAAGGTTTGCACAACAAAAGCTTGCAAACATCACATTACAATGCATAGCAGTAGACCAAACCTCAGCAGGAATGTACCTCAGTTGAAGAACATTTATTTGCCTAGGTCCTAGGTTCAGTCCCTAGTCCTGCAGCAAAACAAAACAGTAGCAACAGCAAATGAATCAAAACAAACATTGTGATTTAGAAACTGAACCTTTTTACTTCACGGTGTTACAACCCTATATTGAAAGCTTTAACAACAGGTTCCCCTTATATCAGATGATAGCTAACGTATGTGGAGTCCTAGGTTAATTTCCTAGAACTGCAATAGAAACATCAAACCAAAATATAAAATCGTATGAGGTAAACTGCTTCTCAATAATAGCAACAAAGAACTTCTACTTTGTTCTAGTAGAACATTTCTTCTCTTTATTAAAAAATATCTAAAAATAGAACCTTTTCAAATAAGACAAAATAAAATGGTTGCCACATCTTATGTGCTATTATTTTAACTTCAGTTGAGAATGCCATTTTATGACTTACACAAATACATGCAGAATAGTTCATGAAAAAAAAACAAAACATGGCATTGTTTTTTTAAAAAAAAGTTCTTTGGACTTGAATCAGAGAAGTAGATCTGTAGTTCACATTCAGCAATGGCACACTGTGCACACAAAGCAAGGTAGTTTCTGACTCATGAAGAGCTCCTTTGCTTAACCTAAAACTAATTACCCTTCATCTAAGACTCTACCTAGTATCTGCATTTTGGTGGCTTTTACTAGGAGGTTGCAATCCTAGAGAATGAGAGAGAAAGGCTTCGAAATGTAAAGTTTTATTTCTTTTTGATATGGTTCTTCAGAAAAAAAATCCACTTGGTAATTGTGTTTCTTTATAAGCGATCTATAAAATTTAAGAATTAGATAAATTCTCTGTGTGTTTCTTTGGTAGACTGGTAACTATTAACTTAATGTGACATTTCCTTCTTATTTTCTTTCCAGAGAAAAGAATCAAACTTAAAAGTAAACACTAGACCCCTTATTATTTCAGTCTCTGTAACTGCATAAAATGGCTTACAAATGAGATTAGTATAAATTTGCGGGAGAAATTTGCAGGTTAACCTTCTTGATATTAGTTAATTGTAACCTTCTGTTAGTCTGTGGTAACCTTATTTCCAGGGTTAGAGTCAGTGGGTTTTTTTTTTCTTCCCGCATTAGTTCTTCCAAAGGGACCACATGTCAGAGATCCTTGGAACAGGGTACAATTTAAATTACTGGTGGTCCACTAGTTATTTTCAGTCCAGGAGAACAAACACCAGATGTGTTGTGTACCGGCTCTAAAGAGCATATAAAGACTGCAGTCCCTTTCTCAAATGGCGGAATGCACAAAGCATCGTCCTGCATAATAATCTCACTGTAGAAGAATTCAATTCATGTATCATCATGCTCTTTGAAATAATTTCATGAATGAAGAGTCCATAAATAAAGTAACTTTATTAAAGTAAGATATGATTCATTCTTGATCTCTAGCAAGTGACCCAATATTACATACCTGGATACAGACGAGGCGGGTAGGGTTTGAGCTCAGGCTAAAATCTTATTTAAGGTTGTTTAATAATGTCTAGTTGTTCTTATTTACTAAAGAATCAAAATATCTATTAACTCAAGAAACAGTTGAGAACCACAGTCAGTGTGATAATTTTGCTTATTAAGGATCAGACAAGTTTTTAACCATCTTTCTTTTCAATTGGGCAAATACACTCTACTTTGTTCAGTGTGTCTCCTTCCCAGCCTCTTCCCAGTTCCTTCCTCTCTTCTGCAGACCCCTGCTGCTTTCAGGGTGACATTGACACTCAGCATAGCTACTTCTAACTGCTCCCTGAGAGGCCAGGTGTGAATTGAGCAGCCACTGTGGCCAGCTGTGTGAAGCCTTTGATCTTTTATTTACATGTTGGTTTCCTGTTTTGGTGCAAGATGAGAGTTCTTTACGAACCTTAGCTAAATGGATTCAGAATTTCCTACAAACGCTGAATTTAGCCATCATCTGATATAAGAAGAACCTGTTATTAATGCTTTCAACATGGGGGTGTCGCACCATGAAGTAAACTTATGCTTTCTAGCCATAAGAAAAATAAACGTTTTCCTAAAGTGAAGGGATTTTCTATTGAG